>NC_056743.1:800353598-800413620 GCF_019279795.1 Protopterus annectens | reverse complement strand
CATCAGCTCTCACCTACCTTTAAGCAAACAATTTAAAAACGTTCCTACCTCAATGATCACATTCAGCACATCAGAAAGAAGTGATAACATCAATTTGCATTGCTGATTTATTGCTGCTATGAAAGCTTACTTTTAGGTTAGGACTGAGTAATTAAAATAATTTATCTACTTCTTTGAAATGCTTCCAAAACACTCTGATTGCAAACTGGCAATAACTGATGTGACCCATCAAGGTTCTTTTGGAGCTGTGATCCACTGCAAGTGAATCCTGAAGAGACTAAGTTGCTGTGTTACTCCATGTGTGTGTGTGATAAATATTTTCTTCCATTTTCGACCTGTGTATGCCTGCATTACAGACTGAAAAGCATTGTTGAGACTGACTCACTTACCCGGTAAACACATGAATAAATATTTTCACAATAGTTTCGGAATCAGAGGATTGAATTAAAGTGCTTTTTATGACTGAGTAATTTAGTTACAGCTTTAACAGTACATTGTAAAGTTGTGAGTATCTATTTTTATCCATTTGGCAACTCATGCATGTATCCGAAAAAATGCAAAAAACATGGAGAATGTTGGTAGTTTCAGACATAAATCTTTATAAGCATTCCAGTTAACTTCTGTCATGCGTTGGAATGGCAACTAATAAAAAATGGGCAAAGCAAGCAAAATGTAATAAGCACATATTGTCTTCTGCTTACAACATAGAAGTTCTTGTAAAAATATTATTTTTTATAAAAGATTATCTATTAGTCCAGCCAGCAGTAAAGAGGTAGCTCTTGCATATCTGCTGTAAATTTGGGCATACCTCTCAACTGTACAGATTTTTGCAGAATATTCAGATTTTTGTCTTATATTTTTGGTCTATTTTTCATAAACTTGTGATTTTCTGGCAATTTAATGGGAAATCATTAAATATTGAAGTTAGAAAATAATGACTGACATTTGGGTTTCAGACTTTATATCCTTCATGCTAATGCAAAACCTATTATTTTATCAACTTTCTAAGTCTGTAAGAGCAATATTTAAAAATTGTCCCTATTTCGGGGACTTTGCCCCACTCTTATATATTTATATATGGCTTTGTCCAGATTTCTTGCTCAAAGCGGTTGAGAGGTATGGATTTGGGCCAGGTACTTTAGTCAGTATTGGACATGTATAAATGCAGATCACAGTATTGCTTATACACTTGGACAAGCAACATCAGCAGGACAGAAAGGTGCTATTTATATACTAATTTCCTTCAGGACTTCCCTGTCATGGCAGTTGGTTTTCATATCACTGTAAAGCTGTCAACTTTTATTGATAACTGAACTAACACAGCTGTTATTCAGTGTTTATTTATTTTAATATATCTTTATTTATCTGAATAGCATTGATATAGTAAAGCAATAACCGACGATGTGGTGTGGTATATTGAAGATTATACAATTCCTCCCCTAAAACGTGCACGCTGATTGGCCAGCCCAACCAGCGTGCCCGTTGTAAATCCCTCAATATACTAGCGGAAAAGGTCCGTCGCCGGACTTTTTCCGTTAGTATAAATCTCGCTATGTTAAAAGAGTTTAACATAGCGACATTTTAAAAAGCAACGGAGATCTCCGTTGTTTTTAAAGCTGTCTCGCTATGTTAAACTCCTTTAACATAGCGACATCTCCGTTGCTTTAAAGCTGTCTAAAGCTATATTAAATGGGTTTAACATGGCGAGACAGCTGTAAATAAGCAACAGAGATATCCGTTGATGTTAAGCCCATTGACAGTTCTTTAAAAAAGCAATGGGTTTAACATGGCGAGACAGTTTACAATAACGGAGATCTCCGTGCTTATTTTAAATGTCTCGCTATGTTAAACCCATTTAACATAGCAAAAAGCAACAGAGATCTTGCGTTCTCCGTTGCTTTTGCTCTGATGTACTGCTTAGGCAAGTACATCAGAACTGCCGCAGAATACCAGGCAGCTGCGGAAGGGCAGTAAAGTTATACAATGCCATTATTTAAGAAAAGTAATTATTTCTTTTCTTAAATAATGTCATGTATATAGCAATAACACGTCTGGGTGGTAATGATTTACCCACGGTTGGCTTTGATTGGTCTCGACCAAACCACGCCAACCGTGGGTAAATCCAGCATTACCTATATTAACCCACAGCTGGTGTGGTTTAATCACGAGGGCAAAGTCCTCGTGATTAAACAAAGGCAACCATAGGTAAAGCTTCAATATACCACAACCATGGAGTCGGTTATTGCTATTATACAATTACATTATTTAAGAAAAAAAATACTTACTTTTCTTAAATAATGTCTTTGTATAACGGTGGATTACTGTTCTTCCGCCAGTTGTGGTACACTGCTGCTTTGTTTTGATGTACTGCGCATGTGTATGGGACAGCTGGTGTGGTTTAATCATGAGGGCAAAGCCCTCGTGATTAAACAAAGGCAGCCATGGGTAAAGCTTCAGTATACCACAACCACGGAGTCGGTTATTGCTATTATACAATGACATTATTTAAGAAAAAAAATACTTACTTTTCTTAAATAATGTCTTTGTATAACGGTGGATTACTGTTCTTCTGCCAGTTGTGGTATACTGCTGCTTTGTTTTGATGTACTGCGCATGTGTATGAGACTTGCGTTCCCACGCATACCCAGTACATCAATGCTTTGAAACAGAAGCAACGGAGAAAAGAAAGTCTCCGTTGCTCCATTTTCTCTTTTTTTTTTTTAGTTGTAAAAAAAAGGTTTTGAGGCACTTTATACCAATGGAAAAAAGACCGGGCGACCGGACCTTTTTCCGTTGGTTTATTGTGGGATTTACAACGGGCACACTGGTTGGGCTGGGCCAATTAGCATGCACGCTTTCGAATAGTAATAGGGAGTCATTGTATAATTTCTTTTACTATACCTTTATTTATCTGAACAACAGTGATAGCAGTTTAAGCAATGACCCTGCAGTATTGTCTTACAGACACTTGCTCAGATTACCTGACCTCATGTCACAGGTGTCTGTGACAACTTCAGTTGGCAACTGCTTATATCATGGTTTCTTGATTCTCTTATGAAAGAGAGATCTTAGCAGTAGCATACGAGTGTATACGGGATTATCCAGTGTCAAACCCTCCCAGAGAAGGAGTAACTCAGATTTTGCATTGTCAGTGATCTGTCTTTCTCCAAGGTACAGTCACTTCTTCTTCTTCTTTCGGCTTTTTCCCGGTTAGGGGTCGCCACAGCGGATCACCTTGTCCGCACATTGAATGGCAGTGGAGTTTTACGGTGTCGAGTTGCCAGCCCGGCGCCCAACCTTCCACAGAAGGCACACTCACACGCACACCTAGGGCCAATTTAGAGTGTCCAATCCACCTGCAGCATGTCTTTGGGATGTGGGAGGAAACCGGAGCACCCGGAGGAAACCCACGTGACCACAGGGAGGACATGCAGACTCCGCACAGAAGGCACCCGAGCCGAGGATCGAACCGGAGAACCTCTTGCTGTGAGGTGGCAATGCTAACCACTGCACCACCGTGGCCGCCCCTCCAAGGTACAGTCACTGCAAAGTGAAAATAATAAAGTGGGGGTGAAGGTGCAAGATGAGCTTGTTTCCCTGCAAAAAAAAAATGCTTATATTTTGTGTCAGAAATCCTCATGTGATGATAGGCCTGACTACTCATGTTGCAAGTCTGTGTGTATGCACTTGTAGTCCTAAAATGGAAGTTTTAGTGCAGGAATAAGGTATAATCAAGATCTGGTCTCATACTTTCACGTTTGCCAGGCATACACTCATGTACTCTGGCCGTCACAGTTATTGCAGGCCATTATTAATTGCAGTCAAAATATTCATGTTGATTTGTGCTGTTTGTATGGAAAAAAAAATCTGCCTTGGCACTTCATAAATAATATTTACTATAACACATTGGGCTGCAACCTGCAAACAATTCTCTAGTGTGCAATTTAATTGCCATGCAGATATAAAATGTATCAGCACCTATCTAACAATAAAGTGTCTTAGCTCTTCTTTTAATAATAAGTAGTGATAGGAACTGGAAGTAAGCTCTTAGCTCTTCTTTTAATAATAAGTAGTGATAGGAACTGCAAGAAATCACTTGTGGGATAGAGAATCCACACCAAAAATTTAATTTATGCAGTATTTTATTAATTTGTTGTTAGATGGGCCGAGGTCCTGTCCAGGATTAGTTCTTTGCCTTATGCCTCTTCACTAGTGAGACAGGCTTCATTTTCACTGTGACTCTATTACAGGATAAAGCAGTTTCAAAAAATTGATGAATAAATGAAATAATGAGGAAATGTATTGACTTTTCACATTAGATCTAGTTTGCTGAATAAACATTGTGCTGAACGTTTAAAAGGCTTGAGCCAAAGACAGTGGACAGGGATAAAGAAATCTTCAAACAGTCTACAATAAAACTAATCTACTTCTGTTAGTGATTGCAAGTACTGATTCACTACATACCTGTTGTACCATTGCCAAGGTCTGATACTAGTCCTGCATTGCTTCTGTTTTATAAATGTTTACTCAACTATATGCATGCAGTTAGTTACAAACATATGACTATGGCCTCCACAGAGATAATTAAAATTCATATCTGTTTAATATGTTACAAAAACTAATTATATGAATATGCTGAAGGACAAGATTGTGTTTTACATGAGACTCCAATTGATGGATCTGATGTGACACAAAAGAGGTTCACAACTGTAATGGCTGAATTTGAGAAATTGGTGATTAAATAACAAATTTTAACTAAACTGTGGAGGTCTGGCAAAGTACATATGATTGATGGGAACGAACTCTCATTTGATCAAGCTTTTGTGGAGCAGATTAACAGACAATAAACTTGATTTTTAGATGTGATAAGGATATATTGAATATGGAATCTCACGTGTAAGCTCTTATATTTGGCAGTATTGAAGGTGTTTTCTTTTTCTCTGATGAGGTTTGAATGTTTGTCGAACTGTTGAAAGTCTGTGATAGAGTAATTTAAAATTTGTTTAAGGAGCTTGCAGCATGGAGTTCATGGTCCCAACTGAACAGATGAGCCAAATTATACTGTATAAAGTTTGCATTTGTTAGAAGGTAAAATAGAAAACCAGAATATTTCTGCTCCAGCTAAAAGTACCCAGAAAGATTTTGTTTTACATATGGACCAATGTAATGGGAAGAAGCAGTGACAACTGAGGATTACTTAAAAAAATGGATCAGAAGATGCACTTGCATTTCTATTAATGCTTTATAAATGTTTTTGCTATATTGATTGTAATTTATTGTATCTTTGGTTGGTTATATTATTATTTTTTTATAGAATATGAGTAACAAGTGGTTTCAAAACTAAGTAGGGGTCTGTTGAAGTATAGTTAGAGAATTATTATTGTATTTGACAGTCTAGCTTTGAAAAAAAACGTTTTTATATGACAAGGTTCAGCTGTAGTGGAGTAGATGAGTAAGTTTTGGCATTGCTTTTTCAATGAATTTCAAACCTATGCTAAATGTTTTTACCTTTGGTGTAACCTTGGAGAGTGGCTAAAAATAATGCATGATCTGATGTCTTTTTTACCCATTCCTCAACCTTTGGGTTTCGGTGCCAACCTCGGATTTGACTTCATCCACTTCTAAGACATTGGATCCATAGCTCAAGCTCCTCCCCTAACCCATAATTCTCTGCAAACCCCACATAACCTCAGACCTTGTTTGCCACTTTGAGCGATCAGGCGTGGTTGAGTAGCTCCAGCTGTATTTCAGATAAGTGACATATTTAGTCTTTGATAGGTTATACTCCTTTCACTCTTTATTTTCTTTTCACTTCATCCTCCCCTGTAAAAAAAAAGAGTAAGGGGTTTTGTAGTTTATTATCAACTTATAGTTTTTTGTGCATTATACCTTATAGGCCTCAAGTCTCCCCCCCCCTTCTAGTTTTTTCACTCTGTCTTACTACTAAACAACTTGGGTGCATTATACATTGTTTGCCTTGTGCCTTTCCCTCCTTCTAGCTTTTCTCGGTCTACCTTTCTACTGAGCAACTAGCAGTGTGATTGCCATTGTTGGATTTTCTTCTTGTCTAATTTAGAGAGTCCTTATTTACCATTGCTGGTATTTTCTCTTTGCTTTACCCCTTCCCATCTATCTGTTTTTTTTTTTTTTTTTTTTTGCTAGTATACGGTTGGTAGTCATGTCTAACAAATCCACTGGGTTTAAGAAATGTTCCTGTTGTGGGCATAAGATTTCCAACTGAGATACCCATTTGGAATGTGTATACTGACTTGAAGCCGAGCATCTGGATGTTGAATGCGAAATTTGTATAGGATCCAACCGCAAAGTGTTAATCAAACACAGGAATCCGTGTTGAAAGAGTTGCTGCCTTCCTCCTCCTCTTCAGTATCTAGAGCTTCCCCAGCTGCTGAGAAGCCAGCAGAGGAATCTAAAGGGGAAACAGTGGAAAAAGTCAAAGAATAACCTAAGGAGTCAAGGAAGTGCTCCCTGACTGCTTTCCTCATTCAACACCAAGATGGGATCCTTCTATAAAAGTTGCCAAATCTTTGGATCCATCCACTCCCTTGGATTCAACATTTTCTTTGTCAAAGTCTCCTGTCCACACTCGGACAAGGTTTTCAACAAAGCGAATACCATTGAGGTTGTATTCCATCTTTTTCAGGACACACCATGTAGAGCTTTTAGACCTCCATCCACCTCATCATCCTTCAGGTCTACCAACGGCCTTTCTGAAGCTAATGTGGACAGAATGATGAGAAAATTTCTCAGGAGCCAATTTCAATTGGGAGTTATCCTGGCTCTGGCTATTGGACCCATAAGCCTTGCAACATCCCAGATACTGTTGATTACCCCTAATCTGATTTTCACCTTGGCTTCTGAGACATCAGATCTGAGATTCCTGGGTTTGTCCATATTGAATCCAAAGACTTGGCCTTCATCTACGCTGACACCTTCTCTGATCCAACTATTCCAGATGATTTTAGAGCCAGAGGGCTCTGAGTCGTAGCTTTGGCTCTGGTTTCTGGGGTGGGGGTTTTATTCCAAAGATGTTGGAGCCCTCCCTTCCCCTCAGGGATTTAGCTAGATAGCTCACTCCAACTTCTGCTTCAAGGCATGGTTATGAGGATTCCCTAAGCTGCCCTGGTCAGGTGCTTCAGCTTCTACTAGGTTGGTTTTAGGCTCTCCCATAGTTGTTGCTTTTGATGCAGTGCAGAGAGCGTGATCCACTTCAAGGGGACAGGACATCCTTACCCCCCCATGTCCTCCCCCTTCACAACTGATTGCCCTGGGTTCTACCTCTGTTTATTCTGGTCTATTGGGACAGCTAGTCTATCCAAGCCTTGAGACAGTCCTCATCCAGGACTCCCTGTAAACTTCAGGAACTTCATCAGATCATCCACCTGTGGAAGTTCCTTAGAAGTGTGTGTGTGCAAGAGGAGGCACATTGATTCCCCACACTAATATTTAACAGAAGACATAAACTTTGGTAAAGCAGACAGATCCCCCAGATCACCCCTTGAAGATGTCTCATTCAGAGCGATTCTTGAGATTTTGAGATAGAAAGGTGGTTGGTCTTTCAAAGCCCCTTCCCAGGATGAGTCAATGTTTGTCAAGGCTTTCAAAACTGGTTAAGCTATGAACTGGGTGGCTCCCCCAGCTGATGAAATTATAGATCTCATTTCTTATCAGGCATGTAAGGATCTGCATGAGACACAACCCATCCTTAGAAAGTCTGATAAGTATCTTGTTGTGCCTAAGGACTGTGCCGACTGAAGTAGGGATCTCCTGGTTGATGCTATGGTGGGTGCCGCAACTACTGAAAAAGAACTAGCTGAGAAAAATCCTTCTGTCCATCCCTCTAACGGGGAGTCTATGGCTTTAGAAAGATTCAGAAAGTGAGTCTGTCCCTCAGAGATATTTGCCTCCAGTCACTAGAATTATTTGACACACATTACGAGGTTTTAGAAGGATTTGACTAAGGGACTTTCAAAGTCCCTCTTGGAGTCCATATCTGTGGAGGAGAAAAATACTCTGTCTTTATAACTGGCCACTGTTAAATCCCTGTCAAATGAATCCATGTGGCTGATTTCTCATACCACCGAGGGTGTTTCCATAGTGACTGGTCCAGGCATAACTGTAAAGAGACATGACTGGATGCACCGTTGTGATTTTGCAGAGTCATTCAAGGCAAAATCTGAAAATCACAAGTTTTTTTCTCAGGATTCTTATGGTGATAGATCTCCTTGCAGCAGAGGGTGAAACCCCAATGACAGATGTCACCCACATGGCAGAGGAGGCTCAGAAAACCAAGGCTGCAGAGGTCATTTTTCTGAGAAGCCTTATCAGCACTCCTGAAAGGTTGCCCGACTGCTGCACTCTGGAGGCAGTCAGGGGCACTTGTCTCTGCAGCTAGATGCCTGGATGTCCATCACCAAAGACATCAGGATGCAGACAGTCATCACCAGAGGCTGATGTATTCCATTTTCACATTATCTACCCAAAATATCAAAGAAGATGCCCAATGGGTCATCCATCAAAGAAAAGATGCAGCCCAAGAAATGGAAAAGCTACTAACAAAAAGAGTCATCCAAGAAGTTCCCCAAGACCAGCAAAGGTTTGGAACTTATTCAAGATTATTTTTAGTGCCAAAGAAAACCAGGGACCTCAAGCCACTTTTTGACCTAAGTTACTTGAATAATTTTCTCAAACACTCAAATTTCTGAATGGTCACAGTTCAATCCATTCTTCCTCTCCTACAGAAAAATGATTGGATGTACTCAATAGATCTCCAGGATGCATACTGTCACATCAAAATAGGCAGATGGTTCAGGAGATGCCTTCACGTCTGGCTGGGGGCCAGTCAGCTTCAGTTTAGAGCTTTGTCCTTTGGTTTCACTACAGCCCGCTAAGCGGTCAAGAGGTGTATGGCAATGGTTACAGCTCACCTGAAGTTGATGGAATTCTGGGTGTTTTCTTATTTGAACGACTTGCTCCTCATTGCTCCCACTAGGCATCTACTAATGCGCAACAGGTACTACCTACTCCACCTATGTCTACACCTAGGGATCACAACATCTACAACAAATCTAATCTCTTCCCCACTGAAGTCTTGGAGTTCATAGGTGCTAATCTGGATATGGTTGCCTAAGTTGCAAGACTACCTCAGTCCAGACTAAGTTACAACATCAGGTGGGGCATCTATCATTTCTTCAATCACCACCAACCAGGTTGGTTCTTTAGCTTCTCAGTTCAATGGCAGCCTTTATAATGCTTGTGCCTTTGACAAGATTTTACATCAGAGTACTGCAGTGGAAGCTGGCAGTCATATGGCCTATGAATTGACACCCCATGAATTTTCCCATTTGATTTACAAAGTTTTGCAAGAACAGGTCTACTGGTGGATTATCAGGGCTGTCCCTATGTCTTACTCTTACCCAAGACCTTGCTGACTATGGATGCTTCCCAGCTGGGGTGGTGGGGGCATTATTTTAGACAGATAGCTCAAGACATGGTCCCCTTAGAGGCCAGTCTTCATATCAGTGTTCTGGAGATGAGGGTAGTGTTGCAGGCCTTTCAGGACGTTCTCCCTCCATGGATGATTGCTATAGAGACAGACAACATGCCAGTGGTCTGGTGTATCAGCAAGCAGGGAGAACCTGCTCTTACCCCATGTGTTAAGAGGTAATGAAGGTATGGCAGTGGATGATCTCTTCTGACTGTTTTCTTTTAGCAATGCACATTCCAGGGAAGTCCAGCATTTTAGCAGACAGACTAAGATCTATTTTACTGCCTCACAAACCATCTCTCAATCCTTTGGTGGCAGAAAAGATTTTTTTTTTGTCAATGGGGCCAGCCATGCTATAATCTATTCTTTTCTGCCCACAATTTCAAATGCAGCACTTATTTTACCCTAATGCCCCCAGAGGGGGAGTCACAGAGAGATAGTCTGATTCACAATTGGCCCCTCTTTTATGCTAATCCTACAGAAAGCATGTCATTTAGAAGAGCAAGAAGATCCTCATTGTTCCATTCTGGCCTCGACAAATGTGGGTCCCCTTCCTTTGGCATCACCTAATATGCCCACCTTGGGCACTGGATCCCACTCCAGATCTTCTCTCACCCTTCCAGGCTACTTCATTTGGATATACAAGCCCTCAAGTTAACTGCATGGTTTCTCCACTCCCTGTGATGGCTGGATAGTCCAGGCTTTCTTCACAGGTTTTACACATCCTTACATTTTACCAAATGGATTCTACTAGAAAGATATACAAGAGAAAATGGAAAAAAAATATGTTTGGGCCAATAAGAAACACCTGGATCTCTTTTCAGCACTCATTCTAGCTGTCCTAGATCTTCTGGCTTCCATAGAGAAACAAGTTACACCACAATCAAGGCACAGTTATTTGTGATTTCCAGTTATCATGTTGGTAAAACTCATTCATCTTTGGCTTTCCTCAGGCTATGCAAAGCTTTCCTCAAAAGTCCATTCCTATTCAGGCCACCTATCAAGAATCCCATTCATCCTTGGGATTTGACAGTTCTCCTCCAGGCCTTGACTCAGTTTCACTTTTAACCTGTGGCAAAAGCATAATTGAAATTTTTGTCTTGGAAGACCATTTTTCTAGTTGCTATTGGATCTGCCAGATGAGTATCTGAATTCCAGGAATTGTCTTGCTAGTCATCTTATCTTATTTTTCATAAAGACAGAGTTTCTCTTTGCACTAATCACATCTTTCACCTGAAAAGTAGCATCATAATTTGCCCTTGACCAGTCCATTAATCTACCAGTATTATTTCCAAGATTTTCTAATAAAGGAGAATATATGCTTTATTTGCTGAATGTCCACAGACAACTGAGATTCTGTCTCCCTAGAACAAAAAAAAAATTCAGGAAATCTGATCATTTTTTTTTATTTCATTTTTCAAAGTCTAAATTGGGACAGTCTGTGCCTAAAGTCAGTTTAGCTAGGTGGATCACTGATTCTATTTCTCATGTTTATAGGGAGAAAAGTTTGACATTACCAAGACCACCACAGGCTCATTCCATAAGATCTGTTTCTACTTCCTTTGCCTTCTTGTCAAAAACTTCTATAAATGACATTTGTGCTGCTACTTGGTCTAATGCTAATACTTTAATAGCTCATTACAAGTTAGATATCCTTTCTAGAGGCAAGACTTCATTTGGTTCTGCTGTACTCTGGAGTATCCTTCCAAGAGACCGCCCTGGGTTTTTACTAGCTGGAGACTCTGTCCCAATGGTTGAGAAACAGATGAAAAAGACAACATTGGACACAAAAGTTATGTACTCACCATAAGGATGCATCTCTGTTGTCTGTTTTCATCCTTTGTCTCTTTCATTAGTGGAAGATACTGTTATGCTTTCCCGCTATGACCTAGAGGCATGCCCTCTTGGTCTTTTTCCTGACTGAGCTACAGAGTTTTTCTAGCTATCTACAGGTCTGCTTCTACATCTTATTAAGGGAGCTAACTGAATATTAGGTAATCTGGAGTATGGCTAAGGAGAAGAGCTTGAGCTATGGATCTAAAGTCTGAGAAGTGGCCAAGGTTGGATCCGAAGTCAGATCGGAAACCCAATGGTTGAGGAAGGACAAAAACAGAGAACACAGATGCATCATTATGCTGAGTACATAACTTTTGTTTAGGTGATATAAGCCCATGACCGGTGATATATTGCTTGAGTTGAGTTTGGATGCAAATCTTCCCTTATGTGGTTAATGCATGCATAAAGCTGGACTAAGAGAACATGTTGGAAAAATTACCAGCTTCTACTGTGGCTGGTTGAAACTCCTGTTAGAACTGGACAACATGTAATTAAGATGTAAATCTAATCTGAAAGGATTTTTGTGAGCTTATTAGCTCTCATCCTGGTCAAGGACCCTAGCAACCCTAACTCAGAAAAACATGTTTGGGCTAGCCCATGCCCAAATGGAAATCAATGCTTGGCATTTCCATTAATTTTAAATTGAGTTGTGGGAGTAGACTGATTGAGGCTGGCTTGATCTCTTGGAATCTGAAGCTCAGGTCAAGTTTCAGAGATTTTTCTTGATTTTTCTTTTCTGAATGACTATTGAATACTTGTGATAGGTAAATGAGTACAGAGCTTCCAGTGGGCCAAATTGAAATAAATCAGAGCATTTTATTTAGCATTTATTGTATATTTTCTCAGTTATTTTTTCACAGTTGGACAAGAAGCATCTTGTGATTTAGCAAAAAAATAAACCTATAGCATTAAAGTAATATGACTTTGGATGATGAGGGTTATTCTTAGATTTATCAAATAATTTTCAGATATGATAGATACATACATGAATTTCATTTCTACTGTCTTCACATATTTTTATATCATGATTATAAACTGTTTAAGAATATTCTGATAATTAAATATAAGCTCCCACAATGTTAATTGTAAGATTATGGTGAATATGATGGATCACCAAATGGAAATAATTGAAAGGTGCATTTTTATAATTTGCATTTCAAAGACATCGTTTAGATACATTACTAAGAGTATAGTTTAATTAAAAGCATATGCTATTGTATGATACTTGAAATGCTTAACTTTTCTTTATATATTGTGGCAACTCTTTGTAAATGTATGTTCTCCCTCTTATTGTGTCTGCCTCCCAAAGAAAATGTTCTTGCTTTACAAACCACCCCAGCACATTTGCCAGTTCATTACCCTCTCTCCAGAAAGAGAACATCACCACTTCACTCTTTCAAAAAACAATTGGTTGTCTGTATTTCATAGAACTTCCCTCTTACTGGGTGCCCTAGGATATAAATGATATGGGAACAAGGGTTTGCCAGTTTTGCACTGAGAATTTCCTAAAGAGCTTGGCATCCTTATAATCCATGGTACCTCTGTCATGCCCCACCCCACTTGGGTGCCCTAGGATATAAATGATATGGGAAGAAGGGTTTGCCAGTTTTGCACTGAGAATTTCCTAAAGAGCTTGGCATCCTTATAATCCATGGTACCTCTGTCATGCCCCACCCCACTTGCAAACTTCCCTCTGCAACTTCAAAAGCACACAATGTGCATTTTCTACATCAGATTCCAATGTTTGGGAAGTCATACTAGACAATATTAAATCATTACAGTCTTTCAGGAACTTCTGGAAACAGTTAAAACAGTTCCTGTGCAACCAATGACAATACAATTGCTACTAAGTCTTTTGCATGTACTTGTCCCATTTATCCCTAGTTTATGTTAACAAACCTACCACATCAGTAATGCACTCCTGCGCCTTACTTTTACTACCTAATTTCTAGCACACACTGCCCCAGTGCCCAAGGCCAGGCCTTTTTCCTTTCTTGATATGGCTGCTGCAGACAATTAACACAACTCTAGCAAACATCCAGCCATCTCCAACAAAGTCATCCTTTTTGAGCTTACTGCAGTTCATACATATTGCATGTAGAATTTCATTCTTTGCTTCCTTATTTTCTGATGTATATATTTTTGTTAAATTCTGTACTTTTTCATGAGTTAATAATATAGTATAAGACTCGTTAGGTACTATAAATGCTTAGACTAGTCAATGCTCTCTTACTGCAGTAGCTCAACAGTCTAATGCCTAACCTTGTATTACATAATAGTATAAACTAAACTGTTAGTGTATTATTGTTGGTGGTACTGCCTTATAATTAATACCTATATGATATATATATATATATATATATATATATATATATATATATATATATATATATATATAAAATAATAAAATAATGCCTTATAAATAATTGTGCAACTTTTTCCTTTTATTACTTTGTATCTTGTTCTGTGTTTTTTTTTTCTGTTTGTAAACCTGCGGCTAAGGCTGAAAATGGTCTATCTGAATCAACACTCTATATGTTTCAACAAACAGACAAACAAACAAATAAATAAAACTATTTCGAGTTTGCTGTGCATGTAATAGGTTCATAGGTGTATACTAGGCTAATGGACCTGGAGCCTTTTCAAGCCTAGCCCATAGGATTACCCTGGCATTGTGCCACCCAACTTTAGTTCCTAGTGTCTCTGTCAAGTAGAGCCACTGGAGTGATCTCCAGGGTGAATTTTCTATTTCCCATCCACTCATCAAGATTTCTCTTGAAGAGGGCCAGTGAGGTGCTCCGCTTGACATGTATGGGAAGTCTGTTCCATAGTATGGGCAGTCTCTGGGTTATGAACCTGTCCCTCCAGCTTGTTCTGTTGATTGTGGTAATGAGGTTAAGGTCTCTGGAGCATGTGGTGTGGAGGGATTGGGATTTCTTTAGATGTAGCATTTCTAACAGAGCTGGGTCAGACATGGCTTTGTAAGTCAAGCAGAGATCGCCTCTAAGTAGGCAATATAAGACAGAGAATAGCTGGAGTTTGTTTTAGTCCGTCCATATAGGATAAATGTTTAAGGCCTAGGATCCTCATTATGAGGTACTTCTGTGGCCTCTCCAGTTGCTGCAGGTGTCTAGTGAGGTACATGCCAAATGGGGCATTGTACTCGATGACTAGCCTAATGAGGGTGGAGTAGAGGGAGACAATGACCTCTTTCTTCCTGGATGCAAAACCCTTAGTAATGAGATGTGCCACATAGAAGGACTTTCTGACCACAGTGGTAATGTGGTGGTCAAAAGAGAGGTTTCTTTCAACCTGTGTTCCCAGATATCTTATAATGCCTGCTGTGTTTAGTGGACTACCATTGATGTGGTAATTCATGGGAACTGGGTTTTTTCCCAAAGGGGATGACGACACATTTTGTGGCATTGAGCTTAAGCCATGGTTCTGACACCTGTCATTGGTCTCAATGAGGCCTTTCTGTAGGGTGTCAGCATCATTTGGGGAGTTAATAATAGCTCCCAATTTGCAATCATCTGTGAACTTTGTCAGCCAGAGTCCCTTTATGTTGGCCTGGACTTCCGAGAAGTAGATACCAAACAGGAGAGGACCCAGGACCAAGCCCTGTGGGACTCCACTCGTGACTAGTAGGCAGTCTGACTTTGAGTCAGTTACTTTCACACGGTGGGTTCTAGCTGTGAGCCAGTTTGCAATCCACCTAGTGATGTAGGGGTTGATGCCTAGCTTAGTGAGTTTTTCTGTGATTCCTGAGTGGGGAATAGTATCAAAGGCCTTGGCCAGATCAAGGTAGGCTGTATGAACCACCTTGTCTTCCTCCACAGCTCTGGTGACTGACTCAAAGAAGTTGAACAGGTTGAGCAGGCATGATCTTCCCTTCACAAAACCAAACTGTGTGGGATCCAGAGTTCGGAGATTCCCTTTATCCTTGTTTATTAGGTCCATGATGATGCGTTCCATAGCTTTGCATATCAGACTCGTCAGGCTATTGAGGTGATAGTTCCCAGGGTCTGTAGTCACTCCTCCTTTGTGGAGAGGGATGACTGTAGCAGTGCACCATTTGGTAGGGACAAAGCCTGAGGTGAGAGTGTAATTGAACAGGGCACACAGGTGAGGTGCCAGTTCACTCTGTAGTTCATGTAGAACACAGCCAGGGATATTGTCAGGTCCCATAGAAGCTGTATTCTTGGCCTTGGACAGTGCTGTTTTAACCTGTGCAGCAGTAATACTGGGTGCCTGGCAATCTACTGGTATTGTAATTGGTCCTTTGGTGGGAGAGGGGTAAAGTTGGCACTGAATCTGTCGGCCAGTATATTGGCAATATCTGTTGGCTCGGTATAGGAGATACCATTGTGCAGTAGCTCAAAGCAAATCTGGGTATTGCTGTGGAGATTCTTTATATAAATATAGAAGGCCTTGTGGTTGTCTTTACTATCTGCTGCAACTCTGTTTTCATAGCCAGCTTTAGAGGATTGGATGAGGGATCTCAACTTTTAGTTGAGGCTGATAAGTCTTGGGACTTCACCTTATTCTGCATCAGTTTCCTCCTTCTGTTGGGTTTCTAAGATGTTACATCTTAATTAGCAATACTAGGGAGAATATGTAAATGATATGTGCTCACTTAAAGTGTTAAGAGGGTGTTAATGTGATTCTAACCAAGTTAGAAATAAATAAATAAATTGCAAGTTGCATGATAGGTAGCAGCTGAGAAGTCTAGATGAATGCTATAGGCAGACTTGGCACTGAATTGTCTTCTGATAATCATACAAACCGTGGTCAGTCTGAGCTAGGTTTGGATTAGTAACCAGTACATGATAGGCTACATTTTTGAAGCAGTACTATTCCAAATATTGTATTTGTTTTAATTTTGATTCAAGAAAAGGGAGGTAAATTTATGTTGCATGTTTAGATTTATGGAATTAAACAAAGGACTTTATTATATGATTTGTTTCTAAGGATGAATGAATTTAAGTGTTGAACTCTTTTTTTTAAAGAAAATAAAAAATAGTGATATTTATAACAAAAATAAATAAATAACTTGCAACAACAAGCACATTTATTTCACTGTGTTAGTTTACTTTCATAACCTGGATTATTTAGTTTTACTTTTTATTCTATTGAATGCACATTAATTGTTTTTACTATAAAAAGAAGCACTTTGTAAGACTAGTTTTCAACCCTGTTACTTTACCCTATTATTGTTCGTATCTTGCTCATTGATCCTAACTGTCGATAACCTGTAGATGCCTAACTATACCCTTCATTTTTTGGGTTAGCATCAGTTTAAGCCTTAATGACCTGAAAAATCAAGGGTTAATTCTACGGTATCTTAGTTCTGTGATTGCTGCTTTAATGGTGGTCCATTTCTTTGAACTATACAAGCTTTCCCAAGGTTGTATGATGTTATAGTATATTAACACTAAGTTAACAGGTAACGAGATTGAAGTCCTGTGCTCAAGGCATATAGAGAGCTTGCCCCTCACATTACATAGCACTAAGAATTTAATTTATTTATGTTCTGGTAATGAAAATGAAATGTGGAAACCTACCATTACAACTGGGTAAGGCCTTCACTTTACCTTATGTTAACCCTGACAGTGATATTTAGGATTAATGATTCATTTAGTGATAAGATATAGCCCAATTAATTGTAAGCTTGTCTCTCACTATTAGAGTTATGAAATGACAGTCTTATCTCTGAGTATTTATTTGCTGCTGGTCAGCTAAATTGCTTTGTAGTGATCTTACTTAAAGAAGACCATAAAGACCATACAGTTTATTGTTGTTGCTAATGGAGCAATGACTTAACACCTCTAGTGACATATAACGTTTTCTGTGCTTTTCCATTTTTTTGTGTTATAACCTGTTACTGTATACCACAATTTTGTTACCATATGTTGTAGCACTCATTTTTGAAAGCGTCTTTTGAGAAGGAAAATTATCAGTAATGGTGGTTTCCACAAAATCTTGCAGCAGAAACAATAAGTTATGATGGTAGAATCTCCTATGGCACACCACCCAGATCAACATCCTTTGATTGTGAAATAAAATCACACAGATTTCTTTAATCAATATGTTGCAGCTTTCTGGCTTAACAGTTTCTGAATTTAGCCTCTATCATTCAAGTGTTGGCATTTGAAGAATTCTTCTGTGATACACTGAAAATATGACAACAGAATAAGACAAAATATAATGTTCTGTTTACTTGTGTACACAATTGTTATAAACAGCCTTGAATAATGTTTTCAAGAGTTTTGCAAGTGTACTACACGAATATCATCATCATACAGATGTATAAACTTCAGGTAATACAATGATGCATATTAATGAAGTTAGTGGTAAAACAAGGCTGAGCCTAGTGCCCACTCAGCTCACCACCTATATGGCTTTCTCCAAGGCTGCAGAACTGTAGTCAGGCTTTTGCATGCAACACCACTGATTGGAGATAGTGTTAATGGTAACCATTTGAAATGTCGTGACATGCTAGTGGGAGTCCTGAAATGTGGAGACTGAATGGCCAAAAGAATGGACTTACATATACTAAGTCCAAGATATTATTTCTCAGAATATTCCCTTGTCTCTGAGGTATGGCAATCTTGAATTTGGTATATATAAGTTTAGGGGTTTTGGGGGTGAAGGATGGCCTTGCTCAACCCCCCCCCCCACAAAGAAAGAAGTTTTAAGGAGAAGAGTGATTTTTCAAGATTCACTCTTCTCTTGTGTTTTTGGTCTTTATTCCCTATATTTTGGCACTCAGCATTTCAAGTGCCGTCGTTTCAATAAGGAGCCAGCGTGTTAACATGTGACATCCAAATGCCATGTTGCTGGATACTCTTGGGTACCTTTTGCTGTTGCAACATCTCCATCATCACAATCCACAGAATTCCAGCCAATGTGAACTTCTTTGACCATTCTTAAATATCAGGTGCATAGGAAGCTACAACAGCTTTGTATCTTTCACAGAATGCCTAGGTGGGAGCAGCTGTTCAGGCAGCAGAAATCAAAATTAACTTCCGTACATGTTGATCGTGACTGAACAAAGTCTTTCACCACAAAAGGAAGACGGCATGCAAAGCATGCTACATATATGAACACCACAGCTAAATGCCTTTTACATTATTTGCAGCATAATTAGAGACTATAGATCCTTCTTATAGTAACTGAAGACTTAGCTATGTTCTGTCTTATTCTTAATACTTTCAAAAAAGATGCCATTTATGGGTTCTTTTCTAAGCCAGAAATGCAGAATGTTGCTTGACAAATTCCTCTCTGCTGCTGTTACTTCTTCACTCTGCTTCCGATAGTACAAGGTGGCATAGATGCTGTTGTTGCTGATATTGAAGGGTAGTACTTGGGTGGATAACTGACTCATTGTCCAGTGATAGCCATGTAGTCTATAGTCTGCTAACCTGTCCACATAAGAGAAATTAGGTAGCCTGTAGTAATGTGCATGTTTGTTTTTTTTCCACACTGAACATTTCGGAGTATCTGATTTGCTCATACAAATAACTGATCAGTTTTTGGCTGATGGTTGTCATCTACAACTTAATGTTTTGGCACTGCCATTTCAGTGGAATTGCATTTTCACCCCATGGCCATGGGCCTGAGATGCATATCTTCAAGAACGAGATGTTGAAAACATGTGACACCATAAAACCCAGGCTCCTGATATTGATTGTACTGAATAAAAACGTTTTTTTTTTTTTCTTGGAAAAGGTGAGAATTACATCTACATTTATCGCCAGATATGCTTTTGTCTTTTTCGTCCATTCCTCAATGTATGGGTCTATGGATCTGAGTCAGGTCCGATTTCAGCCACTTTAAAACTTTTGGCTTTGGTGTTCAGGCTCCTTCCCTTACCCATAATCCCCTGTGTTAAGTGAAACACCTGGGATTTCATTTGCTGCCACAAGTGTAGGATGGATCTGTTTGTGCTCTTTGGAGGGACAAATTGATTTGAAACAGCTTCTCCCAACCTCTGTGGGAGAGACCCCTCCTTCTGTCTCCTCGAAACCTTCTTTTTCTTCTTCTTCTCCTTTTACTTTTTTATTTATTTTATCTTACATTTGTTAACTGGGTAGAGTCTGGCTGGGCAAGTAACCCATTTTCAGCTGAGACCCGGGGAGAAAAGCTCCATAACAATAGTACAAAAAGATTACAAAAATTTTTAAAAGATTTACAAACAATATATGCAGAGTTTGACAATTGCTAACAATAACAATTTATAAAAAGGGGAATGTAAAACAGAAAACATTACATTTCTTAAGCCTTAGTATAGACAGTAATATGAAACTTATTAGATATACAACCAAAAACCATTGTGGTATTTTCATTTGGTAGAAGTAAGACAAGAAGGTAGCTGAATAGAAAACATTTGATCGAAGGCATGAGAAACTAGCCAGGAGTATTACAGGAGCATAGCCATTGTTGAGTAAGGTATTCCTTTATGAGATTTTTGAAGCTATGACAATCTGTGTTTTTTTAAGATATTCTGGGGTAATAGGTTCCACTGTTTGGCTATTTTGAAGGAAGAGCGGGAGCCATCAAAGTAATTATGGGACTTTGTAACCTTGAGTACAAGTTTATTGGATGATCTAAGGGTCCTGGAGTTGGTATTTAATTGCACTAGGTTGGAGAGTGCAGGGCAGGTTTCAGGTTTGTGGATAATGGAGTGGGCAGTGGTGAGCTGATTGAGCAATAACAGATTGAGAAATTCAAGCCAGTGTAATTTTTGAAGAGCAAAGCAATGATGGGTCCTGTTGGAGCAGCACATTTTGCTATTTTGTTATAGCAGGAATCAAATAGATGTAAATCAATTTTCCTTCCACTGAGGAAATACAAAAGTAACACATGTGCAAAAGGAGGCATCTGGATTCTCCACAAGAATCTGTCACAAGTGATACTGATTTTGATGAAGGAAATGGTTCACTCATATTTTTCCTTGAGGATGTTTCATTCAGAGGAATCCTTGAACTACTTAAATAGAAGGGGGGATGGTCTTCCCATCCACTTTCTCCAGTAGAGTCAGTCTTCAATAATGCTTTTAGTTCTGGTATATCTACTTCTTTGGTAGTTCCACCCATGGATGAGATGATAGACCCAATCACCACATGAGCTTGGAAGGTGATGGAGACAGCTGAACCCATTGCCAAAAAACCAGTCAAGTTCATCATCACTTCTAAAGACCATCCCCACTGGAGCAAGGACCTGGGTATAGATTCTATGTGGTGGCAGCAACCACCAAGACGGAACAAGCAGAAGAAAGTTCCTCTAGCCATCCACTGAACAGGGAGTCTTGTGTGCTGGATAGATTTGGGAAGCGAGTCTACACCTCATCTACTTTCTCATTGAGAGCTTTAAACTATTTGGCACATGTTAAACAATTTCAGAGATATTTTACCAAATAAATCTTCAAATCCCTCCCAGGGGCTATACCTATGGATCAAAGGAAGTCTACTGATATGCAGCTGGCCACTCTCCAATCCTTGTCCAGTATCTCTGTGCACTTTATGAGACAGAGGGAGACAAATGGACTTCACCTCATGCGGTACAGTGGTGTGGTGCAGTGTCACCACCTCACAGCAAAGGTTCTCCAGTTCGATTGCTCAGCTTCTGTGTCCTTCTGTTTGGTTGCATGTTCTGTGTGTTCATGTGGGGGTTTCCCTCCGGTACTCTCGGTTTCCTCCCACATTCCAAAGACATGCATCTGGAGCATTTCCCCGGGCCTCCGCTGAAAACAGGCTCTGTGGAACCTAGTCGGACATTCCCGGTCAACAAATGTTAAATAAATAAATAAATAAATTTATCTCCAACTCCATGGATGATGTGTCTAGAGCAGCTGACATAGCCATTAGCAGGCATGCTTGGATGAGGCTCTGTAACTTTGTGGAACATTTTAAGATGTCCTTTGTGAATGACCCCTATGACAGATCACTCATTGGTCCTAAAGTGAAGGGCACAATCTCTAGAAGTGAAAAGGAGGGCAAATCCCTTTCTGTTGTAAGGATCAAAATTTCTACTCCTTAAAAGACATTCTCCAGAAATCAAAAAGGAGGTAAGAAAATTTGATTCCACAAATCACATGGGTTTTCACCAGACACGTTTGGAGACAGATCCCCCATGGCAGAGGGGAGACATTTTTAAATGGACTTCACCCTGGGGGCAGAGGTGATCTGCAGAATCAATTCTTCAGGGGGTCCCTTCTATGAGAAACCTTTTCAAATCTCTTGAACAGCCTGACTGCTGCATTTTGGAGGCAGTCTGGGGGCACCTGTCCCTGCACCCAGAAATCTAGATCTCCATCACTCAGGACAATTGGGTGCAGAGGGTAAAAGCTAGAGGCTACTTCATTCCTTTCCACACCACTCCTTTAGCTCCAGAAAGCCTTCCCATAATTCTATCCTATCAAAGAGAAGAGGCTGCTTCTGAAATAAAGATGCTTCTAAGCAATCTAGTCATCCAAGTGGTCCCACCAACTAAAGAGGATCCGGAATGTACTCAAGATTCTTTTTTGTAACAAAGAAAAATGGGACCTTGGGAAAATTCCAGATTTAAGTTACTTAAACAATTTTTAAGGAAAACAAAATTCTGTATGATGATGGTACAGTCTGTTCTTTTGTTCTGAGAGAGAATGACTGGATGTGCTTGAAAGATCTTCAGGATGCGTACTATTTCATAAAAAATGGGGAGGTGCTCCAGAAAGTAGCTTCACTTCAAGCAGGGAGCCAGTCATTTTCAGTTCAGAGCTCTGCCCTTTGGTCTCACCACAGTCTCTAAGTGTTTATCAAGTGTATGGAAGTAGTTGCAGCTTGTCTCCAACTTCAAGGGTTCTGAGCATTCACTTATTTAGACAATTTGCTAATTTCTACCATTACCTGTGATTTATTATCCAGGCCAGGGTCTCCTTACTTTATCTCTCTTCAGACCTAGGCATCATGGTAATTCTAGCAAACTCCAAACTTTATCCTGCTCAATCTTTAAAATTCATAGGAGGTCAGCTATAGACACAAGGTTTCAATTTGCAAAGCTTTCTCAGACAATGATCATATTAATTCACCATCAGGCTTTAATAGTCTTGTCCTTTCGGAAGCCAAAAGCAAGAACGATTCCATGTGTCTTAGAATCCATGGCAACTTTTATTGCCCTGGTTCCCTAGACAGATACTGCATGTGATTTTTGCAGTGGTCGCTTGCAGTCCAGTGGTCAACAAGAGAGCAAACCATGTCCTTTTCAAGCATCTGTAAAGGAGATTTGCAAAGCACATATCCAATGATGGTTGGTCTCACCACATGTTTCACAGGGATGTCCTTTCAACCTTCTCCCTACCAAAGCCATGCTGACCAGAAATACTTCCCACTTGGGGTGAGGTTGCTGGGCATTACCTGTTAAAGACTGTCCAAGGTGAATGGTCACTGTCAGAGGCCAGTCTTCACATCAATATATTGGAAATGAGTGGTTATCCTAGCTTTGCAGGCCTTTCAGGGCACTCTCCCCTAGATATGATATTTGTCCAGACAGACAACATAGCAGCTGTCTGGTACATCAACAAACATGGAGGAACTAGATCCTATCCATTATGTCAAGAGGCCATGAGAATGTGGCAATAGGCAATATCCTCTCATCACTTTCTAATAGCAATGCATATTCTGGGCAAGTCCCGTGTGCTACTGGACAGGTTGGGCAAGGCTATCCTTCTTCCTCACAAGTGGTCTCAATCTAGGTGTCACAGACTAGATATTCATCCATTGGGACCGACCTTGTTGTACTCTTTTGCATCACCACACAACACCAAGTGCAGTAAGTTCTTTACTCTTGATTCCCCAGGAAGGGATGACACCGGGTGATGCTCTTTTACACAACTGGCCCCCAGGACTCCTTTATGCCTTCCCTCCCATCCCTCTGATTCCAAATATTTTACAGAAGACACTGGCAAAGAAGATTGCAGTCATCCTCATAGCCCCTTACTGGCCTCAACAGGAATGGTTTCCCTTCCATAGGTCTCATCTAGTATACACTGCCTGGGTACTGGGCTTGGCTCCAGATATAATATCTCACCTCACCCAGACATCCATTCCTTCAAATTGACTGCATGGTTCAGGTTTTCATCTTTGGTTGTTCATATTCTAACTTCTTCCCAGAAACCCTCCACATGTAAGATTTACAAAAGCAAATGGCAATGATTCTTCATCTGGGCAGTTGAGAACAATCTTGATGTATTTCTGGCATCTGTTCCATCTGTTCCAGCAGTGTTGGAACTCTTGGCCAACCTTTTTCAGAATGGACCCAGATAGTCCACAATTAAAGTAGAATTAGCAGCCATGTCTTCCTTTCACATTAGCAAGAATCACATGCCCATTTCATCCTTAAGGCTATCTAAAGCCTTTCTTGGAGGAACCTTTCTATTCTGACCTCTGGGAAGAGACCTAGTTCCTCCTTGGGATATTACTATTTTACTGCAAGCCCTAATTTGTCCTCTAGTTGAACTGGCTGCCAAAGTTGATTTAATTTTTTATCATGGAAGACTCTTTTCTTAGTTGCTGTTACTTCTGTTAGGTGAATTTCTGAGCTCCATGCCTTGTCTTCAAAACTTCCGTACTTTTTTTCACAAAGACAGTGAGTTTGAGAACCAAGTCTTTTTTTCTTCCAAAGGTGGTTTCTGAATTCTTTATCAGCCAATCCATAGCTCTTCTTTTTTTTCCTCAAAATTTTGAAAGAAGTCTGAATACATATTAAAGTTATTAGATGTTCACTGTCAGTTAAGATTCTTTTTACATTGGACTAGAGCTTTCAGGAAAACTGATAAGTTGTTTCTCTCTTACTCCCCTCTCAAAATAGGAAAGGGGGTATCCAAGGTTACACGCTCCCATTGGTTGTCTGTGTATTTCTTATGTTTACAAGCAGATGAGGTTGGCCCTGCCTGTTCCCCCAAAAGCCTGCTCTACTAGATCAGTCACTTCATCGACAGCCTTTCTTTCCAGAGTACCTCTTTTTGACATCTGTGCAGCAGCTAATTGGACTAAAATCCATACTTTCATTTCACATTATAAATTGGACATGCAGTCCTGATTAAAAGCATCTTTTGGTTCAGCTTTTTTCCAGTATATCCTTTCATAGACCACCCAAGTGTTACAGTAGCTGGGGACTCTGTCCCATACATAGAGGAACAGATGGAAAAGACAACATAAGATATGAAAGTTATGTACTCACCATAATAATGGGACTGTTGTCTGTTTCAGTCCTTCCTCAACTTCCCACCCACCTTCCCCTTCCATGTGTCTCATGGTATTTGACATTCTGGTTCCTGGACTTCTCTGGCTGACTTAGCCTTGGTGCCTAGAGATTCCTTATCAAGACTTAGCTTTCCAGCTGTTGTCTTCTTACCTCTATCTTAAACACTGTAAACTTGCCTTTTTTCCTTGGGGATAACTTGATCTGAAGTATATCGTTTAATACAAGGGATTATGGGTAAGGAAAGAAGCCTGAACACTGGATCCAAAGCTTGAAAGTAGCCAAAGTTGGATCCGACTCAGATTCAAAGACCCATACATTGAGGAAGGACAGAAACAGACAACACAGATCTATTGTTATGGTGAGTACACAACTTTCATTTTCTCCTTACCTGATGGTTCTATCATCTACACATCTAATGTTCTTGATTCTAATGTATCACATGCAATTGTCCGGATGTGTTGTTTTATGCCGATAATCTACTGCATTATTAATACTTGCTTCTTGTTTAACTACTTGTCTGTTTTCACATTGTTGAAAGACCTGTAATTGCTGGTAAATGTTCATTTACTATTTTGGAACTGGAATATTTTTAAGAAGCATTCAAGGATATTTGTATTATGTTACAGCCCACTAATCTCTAGCAATTAATTATATACTGGCCTCATAATATTCAAATCTTGGCTGTTGAAATGACCATTAATTAATCACTAATTGCTGAGAAGTGAAAAAGGTGATCAGCAGCCATGCATTTCACAATATGGCATGTAAATGGTTAAAATAAAGACATTTTTATGTAAAAACATGCAACATAGGAAAGAAAATAAAAACACTCATTAAAACATAGCTATTACCTATTATTTATAGCTGCCAATCCTGGTGGCAGACCTTTCCTTCAGATAACTTCCTTGTGATAATGCCTTTTGCTATCATTTGTAAGTACTTTCATTACACTGAAAATGACTGGCACTTTTTTACCTGCTGTTTTATCCTCTGTTTATATCTCTGCCATGCCACTTTAAATGTAACTGTCTCTTTACTGTATGCCTGTGCCTTTAAATTCATAAAGGCATGACATCCTGACCCCATATGGAAAATAGGAAAAAGGTGTTGTGGATTGACTGATGGATGGATGGACATGTAACCTTCCCTTTAAGACTGAATATTTTGAAGTCAATCTAATACTTACTACAACTTTAAAAAAAGGCATAGAGAGAGATAAAGCTCTGACTTTTCCCAGAAGACAGAAAACTGGTGCCAAGGGAAGATGAAAGAGCTGGCGGGGGATGGGAGTAAGAGGATAATGCCACCTTGTCCATACTAGTGTGGGGGGAAAGATTGTCTTGCTGCAGTGCTGACTGCACCAGGAGTGTTAAAAGTCCAGCATGCAGCATATGGGCCATCATGTCAACTGTACTACAATTAGATAGGGAGGGGCTGGATACATTGTCCTTGCAGAAATCACAAGGCGCAACAAGGAGGAGATAGGCTGGGGGAAATGGATGCTCTACACCAATGACATTTGGTGTGCCATCTTGACTCAGTGAACAAATGGGTTGGCACTCACCCTAACAAGGAGTGAGTGGATTAGCAGGATTCTGAAAAGAGAGCATGACAGTCATTGGCCCTTAAAAAAAAAAGAAATAAAGAAAACAGAAAAGATGGTGGCCAAGGTAGTAAGAAAATCATTCTATGTCGCTCAACTTATAAGTAGTGGCATGGCATCCAGGTCCAAGGAAGTCATACTGCCACTTTATTCAGCCTTTATCAGACCTATTATTGAGTATAGTGCCCCCTCTGCATGTAACTGACCAGACATAGTCGGAACATCCACAAAGGTTACTTACCAGGAGAAGCAAGGGTATAAACACATTGTCCTGTGTAGTTCACCTTAAAGCCCCAATCCTAAATTCTGTCGCCTACAGATTACTCAGAGGCAATCTATGCCTGGCATACAAGGAATCCTGGGATCCAGCTCTGATGGACCTTTTGCACATCTGCAAAATGAACACCACCAAAACCACAAGGTCTAAGTATTTTACGTTTGATTGTGAAATAAATAAGACATATTGGCTAGACAGATATGTGTCTCAGAGGATCCCAGTGCTCTGGAAGTGGAGTCCATCTCTAACCCTATTTAAACGTAACCTTGACCAATGGATGGGAAATCGGAAAGTCAGCCAGGGTCTGGCTCCCATGTCTCTGATAGACAGACACAGTGATGCCCAAACAAGCATACCCTCCCACCACATAACTCTAGAAACTTCCTAACTGACATACTGTATCTATTAAACATTCATGATACATAGGGACACAACTGGGTTGCATTACAAGGCTAGGCTTATAAAGGTATCTTTGGTCATTAGTCTAGTACATACCTATGAATCTGTGGGCATCAGCTTTGCCTCTTGTCTGCAATAGTTCATTGGCATAGTTTTATAGTTGCTGAAAAAAATACCAAATGGCTTTTGAAAATGTAACCAATGATTCCTGTTGTATAATTCAGGTTACTTTGGTTGCACTATACAGTACTCATTTGATGTTGTTCTCTCACTCAAATGCAGGAATGTGACTAGAAGATGAAGTATATCACTTTTTAAGGGCCACAGCTAATCTTGCTTTATCTTGTTTTTCTTGAATAATGACAACTGTATACCCAAACACACACACAGACACACACTGGCAAAAAAAAAAAAAAAAACTTTAGAAATGTTTGTTCTTAGTTTAGTTTCTAGAGTTTGATTCAGCACCATGCCTAAGGCTCTATTTAGCCTTTTCTGATTTGCTGCTAGCAGTCTTGAAGGCATAGTTATAGACAGACATGCATATATTAATATGCTGTAAAGCCTACTACATTCAGGATGCCGATAGTACAGTGGCTGTGACAGGCTTGCTCATCTGCAGTTTCCCAGCACCTTAATTAGAAGTGAGAACCCAGCAGCTATGAAAACCAAAAAAGAGGCATTCATCTTGAGAAGCATGCAGCTTGCTGCTACTGCACACAGTCTTTAGGTATAAAATGGCTACAGATGACCTAGGTAAGATTTGCCCATTCTGTACTTAGCTAGCACACTTTGAGACTGTACCATTTTAGGTTTTAGACTACATTTTATTTGCTGTCAGCTAGGTGATCAACGGAATTTTGTGTATCTCCATAAAAATTTTGAATTTACAAAGTTAAAAATTTTTTTATGACTAATATGACCTGCAGATTTGTTTGGTTTTGATTACTTTCCTTTTTTTGACATTTTCTAAATGAAAACCCTAGCATCTTACAGCCAAGTTTAAATATTTCACTGGGATTGCCCAAGATATTGAACGTTTAATCTGTATTTTTCCATTTAGGAACTATTAGAATCCCTTCAGAGTGCCTCTAACTGTACCACTTATTTATACTGTACTCTATTACTGCTCCACCACTGACTGACCAATCAGTTGTCAAGCAGTAATTTACATTACTGTCAGTATAATAACAGAATAGTTTTATAAAATGGTACACATCTTTATGTACTCTTATTTTTCCCAGGTTGTCCCTTAAAATTGAGATTGTTAATGGAGCAGAGGACAATGGATGTTTTAAAAATCTGTTAACCATTTTACTGTGTAATTTAATTTAATCCTGATTTACGCTCAGGATTAACTCTAACCCGTGGAACTTGTTTAACTTGCTTACTTATGTAATCTCTGTAAATAGTCTGTTTGTAATATGTAATGCTGATATTATGTAATGCTATATCTGCTTACCCTTGGAGCTTTTCTCCCCAGGCCTCCGTTGAAAATGGACATGCATCCAGTCGGACTATCCCGGTCAACAAATGTAAAATAAAAATAAAATGACACATTGGACTGAGTATATCTTTAACCACACTATGCTTGTAACAAAGTATGGCTTTAAACATATTACAGTTTAATCTAGTGTATAAATTGTAGTACCTTTCCTGTATTTTTATTCCGAAGAGTACTTAAGGTAGCATGAAGATGGCATTTGGTTTGTTGTATAACTTCCATCCAATGCTGTCAAGTTATTCCTGACTCCTGTAGAGAAACCATGCCAATAAATGTAACTGCTGTAATGGACTAAGCCATTTGAATTACATCCTGTTAAGGATATGACTGACAGGCCAGATTTTCAAAGCTTAAGGGCACTTTCTAACAGGAGCTTGAGCAGAACTTCAAAAGGAAGTTAGAGGATGAAAAAGTTTCAGAGCTTTTTTACTGCCAAAGTGCGTTCGTTCTGTGAGTTTCATGGACCTGACGGTTGGCTAGTATTCCTATAAGGCTAGGTACATAAGTTCCCTTTGGAAAAAATCTTCCACTAAATTATTTTTCTGAAGAAAACTGTATTTTCCCCATAAAGGCTTATTTTCTTTAAGCTAAAAATGGTATACTTTTGACTGTTTTTATGTATAAATGTATGTGTTCCTTTTTTTGGTTGAGAATGTTTGAGTGACAGCTGTGTGCAAATACTTTTTGACTGATGTTTTCTACATTGCTATGTAGAATAATTGACTTTGGTGCAGGAAATTATGGTTTTGGACATTGTCTTTAATATTTTTAACTCAGAACTTGACATGGATGGTCACATGCTTTACTGAACGCAGGCTCTGCCATGTGCCTTGCTGATACTCTTTTTGGCTGAACCATGGAGTAGAAATCGGTCATCAAGTTTTTCCTTCCCCTGTCCATGACAGGTATATTTCTTGGGAGGCTTGGGTCCAGGTGGTTATATTACTGCCTCAACCACTGATGGGTGACTGCTAAGGCCAAACTGGGTTCTTCAAACTGCTGATCATTGTGTCTCAGTTCCTCTGGTGTAGCGCCTACAGCCACTAGGGACTGGGAGTAATTCATGTCCTCTGAAGTTTTTTTTTAGCCAGTACTGGGTAAGGGAACAACACTCTTGCCAGTCTCAGGAGAAGAAGCAGACACTAGCTGAGTTGGATGCATATTTTCCAGGCTGGTATGAGGCATGTGACTTTTCTGGTTCTCTCTCTTTTGAACAGACAAGACTTACTGGGATTGCTAAAGGGATTTTGTCTAGCCTTAAATATTTTTGTACTAGGAAAAGAAAAAACATTTCCCTCTATTTAGTCACTTATTCCTAGTCAGAACAGCAGTAATTGGAAGAGGGAGTTGTTCTTCAGTATTTCTCCTTAAGCTAAATATTCTGTCTCTGAGGAAAGTGTTTCTTCAGATTTCCCTCTAGTGTAGTTTTCGTTTTGAAAGTATAACAAAGTGATAGATTTGTTTCAGGGGGAACAGGCTGAAAATCCTATTTTACAACTGTATTTTCTTCAGCCTTCAGCTTCCATCCTGTATTGTAAACTCTAGAGAATGTTTTCTTAACAGATCTTTGTATGCCTGACAGTGAACCACATGCCCCTAAAAAGACTGGTTGTTTATGCATAATACCTCATGCACTTGAATATCCTTTATCTTATACCACATCTAATGCTGCAGTTGTTTCCTTATCAAAACTATCCCCTTTCAGGATGGAAAAGCGTTTGGTAGATTTCTGACTATTTTTTTCTTCTGCTGTATTATTCTTCAGATGATGGACTTGCCAAGCACATATGTTAAAGAATAAATTTTACTAGTTTCTTTTGAAACAAGAGAATGTTAACTAAGCTTCCTTCTTTAGAGTATAAGAGTTTAAAATCTTATTGTGTCTGTTTCTTGTATAGCCAAACGCGCTTTAAAGTGTTATGATTCTGCTAATGCTGTAATCAGACAAGCTACTTATGTTTTAGTTATGAAGAATATTAGTTGGTTTCATTCTCAAACATATAAGCAATGACATGGAGGCTCTAAGAAGAAAGGAGGGGGCTTCTCAGTACCAGCGACAATCCAGAAAGTCTGCATGACTACTTGCCCTATGTAGTTCCCCCCTCCCAACCGGGCAATCCCTTTAATCTGTCTTTCTGTCTAGGCCTTTATCTTCCCCAGTGGCATAATGTTTTTACACAACCGATGGGTTATGAGAATATACCATCTGATGTTGTAAATCTTTGCTCATTAATTACTATTAGGACTTTGGTTCCATCCTCGGAACCGATACGGCCATTTCCAAGCTTGCGCCAGCCAAAAACTCTCAGCTAAGACCTACCCATAATGCCCCTCTCCTAGTTACTCCAGATCTCGTTTGCCACGTTCCTAGTCAGACGTGCAAGCGATCTCTCTCAAACCAAGTAGAAAATTGTCATTTTTAAGATAGCTTCTCTTCAAAATGTTTTATTTTTTAGTCAATTTAGCCTTTTCTCACTGTTGCCTATAACATAATTCTGTTCTCTACCCTTTACCTTGGTAATTTAATTTCTACCAATATTGATAATGTCCCTCTCTCCTACATTTGACAGGCCCTTCCTTACCACTTGTGGTATTTTTTAAATACCATCGTTGGTATTCTCTCCCCTTTTTCTCTCCCTTATTTTGTTTTTTCTATAGGATAGCCTTGTTGCCTTACTGTGTCAGACAAAGCTAAGTTGAGGTTTAAACAGTGTGACAAGTGTGGACATAAGATGCATAACTCGGATACACATGCTCGTGTCTATTGTTTGGGCGTGGATCATATTAAAGCTGAGTGTGACATTTGTGCTAGTTTTAGTAATCATACACTAGCAGAATGTAAAAATAAGCTTATTTTAAAAGGTTTAATCAAGACACCTTTTTCAGAAGCTCTATCTGGGTCGGAGGACTCAACCCCTCCAAAGACCAAAAAACAAAAGGAAAAACTGAGTCACTTGGTTCCTGCATCTCCGTCAGTTATGGAACCGAGTCGGCTTCATGCTTCGCCGGTGCCCTTGACGCAGACCTCTTTGGCACCAGGCTCTGTATCTTCTCCCTCAGTGCCATCCATGATATTCACCCCTATTTCGATTCCAACCTCGGCACCACTGACTTCGGTGCCGTCCTTGGATCCAACATTGGCTCCTATGACTGTACCTGCTTCCGCACCATACCCGGCCATGGTGCCGACAGTTTCTTTGGCTCCATCGAGTCCAAAACTTGAATATCTGCCAAGGACAAGATACTCTCCAACTTACAACCCTTTTTTGGGGCAGAGGTTTAGCCCCTTTCTAGAAAGACCTGATTTTCCTTCAGCAGCCTCCTTTAGATCCACTAGGAGTTTTTCTGAATTAGATCCTAGTGCAGGTTGTGAACCAGCTTCTGGCAGCTAGGGGATTGCCCATTCCAATTAGACCTTCCATCCCTCTTAGCTTGGGATCTTTTACTACATCTTCCCCTGTTTATCCTCCTCCGGCCTCTACCCAGATCCTGGAGATCTCAGTACTGATGTCCACTCCGGTGCATACTATCTCGGCTCCGACAGCAGTTTTTCCCCTGTCAGCACCGACCACCCTTGCTGCATTGGCTCCGGTGGAGCCGATGTTCTTTCGGAGCAGTGCTTGAACCATCCGTACCTTGGTACCTAGCCCGGCGCCTATTTTCTTGCTCCTTAGGGTGGGGTGTGACCCCGATTCCGAGGTTGTCCTTCCCGGTTCTGGGCTCCTATCCCTTCTCTGGTGGGCCTGCTGTCCAGGTGATGGAGAGGGTCCTTGACTCCACATGCTCGCAGTCAGCACCAATGACAACAGTATCGAAATCCCCCCTAGTATGCACCTCTCCCAACCCTGTATTTCGGGACCCTGGGCATGGGAGTCGCAAGACCCCCCCTCCCTTTGAAGGGAACCCTTTCTCCAGAGTCCTCCTCAGAATATCCCACTGGGGAGCCACCCCGGACGGAATGGTGCAAGAGGAAGCACCTTGATTCCCCAGAGGAATCTATCACTGAAGACACTGATTGTGATGAGGGGGAAGGGTCCCCATGGTCTTCCCCAGATGACATCTCATTCAGAGACATTCTCGAAATCCTCAAGCAGCAGGGAGACTGGAAGTCCTCTAACCCTTCTTCAGAGGAATTTGTGTTCTTCAGGCCTTCCATGCCCAGCCATCTACTTCCTGGGTGACCCCACTGGAAGATGACCTTGTTAATTTCATTGTGCAGTGTGCCTGGAAGGCCCCGGAGAATGTAGAACCTGTCTCTCGGAGGCCAGACAAAATTTTATCTACACCTGAAGACCAGCCCCACTGGTCCAAGCAGTTGACAGTTGATTCTTTGGTCGTGGCAGCGGCCAACATGAGGGAACTGGCAGAAGATAGTTCCACTGTCATTCCTCTGAACAGGGAGTCCTGGACCATGGACAGACTAGGGAAGTGGATCTATGCTTCAGCTACCTTCACCATTCGGTTGCTGAACTATCTGGCACGCTTTACTTGCAAAAAAGAGACCTAATTTCCGAAATGTCTTCCTCTTTGGTGAGGGTACTGCCTGATGAGATGTGTGACACTGTCACCTCACAGCTAGCTACCCTTGAATCCATCTGGAACTCCTCGATGCATTTGATATCTCACACCACCGAGGGGGCAGCTTGAGCTGCCGCATCAGGCATTGTCATGAGACATATCATGTGTTTGAGAGACCCATTTAAATCTTCCTTCGTTAATGCACCTGTCGAGGAATCTGCACTTTTTAGACCAAAAGTGTGAGATACACTTGCACGTAGTGAGAAAGACCTTGTCTGCTGTGGGTATATGCTTTTCCAACCCCCAGAGGTCCTACTCCAGGAACCAGAAGGGAGGAAAAATGTGGTTCAAGAAATCCCAAGGATCTTTTCGTGACACTCGTGGTGAACAATCCCCTCGGGGCAGATGGGCAACTCATATACAAGACGCCCCTTTTGGGGTAGAGGGGGTCAGCATTACCAGTGCACCAGAGATTATTTCTGTGGCAGACCCTACCAGCGCTTCTGAGAGGTGGCCCGATTGCTTTCCTCTGGAAGCGGTTGGGGGTCGTTTTTCTCTGCACCTACCAGCCTGGCATCTTACTACTACAAATGTTTGGGTGCAGAGAATAATATCCAGTGGCTACCAAATACCATTTGATTTAATTCCCAGACCCATCAAACGAATCCCCGATGTACCACCCAATCAGAGGGAATTAGCAGCCTTAGAAATAGAAAATCTGCTAAGAAAAAGAGTCATCCAACCAGTCCCACCAAACCAGACAGGATCCGGGTTTTACTCGAGGTTCTTTTTAGTGCCAAAAAAGACAGGGAACTGGAGACCAATCCTGGATCTCAGCCTATTGAACAAATTTATCAGACCTCAAAAATTCCAGATGGTCATGGTACAGTCCATTCTTCACTTCCTAGGGAGGGACAACTGATGTGCTCTATAGACCTCCAGGACGCGTACTACCAGATAAAGATGGATCACTGCTCCCAGAGGTTTCTCAGCTTCTGGCTGGGAGCCAATCACTACCAGTTTAGGGCACTGCCATTTGGTCTCTCGACAGCCCCCTGAGTGTTCACCAAATGTATGGCAGTTATGGTAGCTCATCTTCGACTACAAGGATTCCAGGTGTTTCCATATCTAGACGATTGGCTCCTTACCGCTCCAACCAGGAATCTCCTAGTCCGCAGCCTCTATTACACTCAAGGTCTCGCTCTCTGCTTGGGGATTACAATCAACAAGGACAAATCTCAAATGTCCCCAACAAAGACACTGGAATTTATTGGAGCGGTCTTAGACACAACATCCTGTCAAGCTTCTCTCCCCCCTCACAGGCTTTCGAAAATAAGACACCAAATCCAAGACCTTCTTCCTCTGACCTATGTACCAGCATGTCTTGCACTGCAACTCTTAGGCTCCATGGCGACTGCCATCACGTTAGTACCACTGGTGGGGCTGCACATGAGAACCCTGCAGTGGCTCCTTTCCGCACAATGGTCATTTCTAACTCACCCACTCAACCACATGATACGTCTTACAAACCAAGGAAGTAAGAAATTCTATGGTGGATGAAGCAACAAATGAATCTTTGGTGTCGACCGTTCTATCTTCCCCAGCCCATGGCCACGGTGACCACAGATGCTTCCCTGTTATGGTGGTGGTGGTGGTGGTGGGGGGGGCATTTCCAGGGAAAGATGGTCCAAGGCACCTGGTTCCCAATGGAGGCCAATTTTCACATAAATGTCCTAGAACTGAGGGCAGTTCTCTTAGCATTGCAAGCGTTCCATGCATCCGTACCCTCTGGGACCATTGCAATACAGTCAGACAATGTGTCAGTCATCTGGTATATCAACAAAAAAGGTGGAACCAGGTCTTACCCCCTGTGTCGGGAAGCCATGAGGATTTGGCACTGGGCGATAGCTTCCAATTGCTTTCTTATAGCAATGCACATTCCTGGGAGTTCCAGCCTTATTGCGGACAATCTGAGCTGGAACATCCTGATGCCTTATGAGTGGTCCCTCAACCCTGTAACAGCAGATCGGATCTTCCAACGCTGGGGCAAGCCTTGCTGCGATCTGTTTACTTCCCCCATAAACTACAAACGCAGAAGCTACTTTGCCCTGATCCCCCCTCAGGGGGAACCCCCGAGGGATGCTCTAATGCACGATTGGCCCCTGGTTCGAGTTCCATTTCCTTAAATTTGCGGAAGGCCAGGGTTACCAAGTGATCTCATTCCACTGCCCTCAAGCGCCGTTCTTGGCTCTCTATCCTTCTTCAGAGAGAATTTGTGTTCTTCAGGCCTTCCATGCCCAGCCATCTACTTCCTGGGTGACCCACTGGCGGAATGACCTTGTTAATTTCATTTTTGCAGTGTGCCTGGAAGGCCCCGGACAATGTAGAACCTACCTGTCTCCTGGAGGCCAGACAAAATTTTATCTATATACCTGAAGACCAGCCCACTGGAGATTACAAGCAGTTGACAGTTGATTCTTTGGTAGTGGTAGCGGCCAACATGAGAACGTGGCGAAGAAGATGGTTCCACTGTCAATTCTCTGAACAGGGAGTCCCTGGACCATGGACAGACCCAAAGGGAAGTGGATCTATAAGCTTCAGCTACCTTCACCATTCGGTTTGCGCTGGAACTATCTGGCCGCTTTACTTGCAAAAGAGACCTGAATTTCGAAATGTCTTCACTACTTTGGTGGGGTACTGCCTGATTAGATGTGTGACACTATCACCTCACAGATTTGCTACCTTGCCAGAGTCCATCTGGAACTCCTGCGGTGCATTTGATATCTCACACCACCGAGGGGCAGCTTGAGCTGCCGCATCAGGCATTGTCATGAGGCGTTATCATGTGGTTGAGACCCTTTAAATCTTCAACCCGTTAATGCACCCTATTAGCGAATCTCGCACAGACCCAAAGTGTGAGATACGCCTTGCACATAGTGAGAAAGACCTTGTCTTTGCTGTGGGTACGCCAATAGCTTTTCCAACCCCCAGAGGTCCTACTCCAGGAACCAGAAGGGAGGAAAAATGTGGTTTAAGAAATCCCAAGGATCTTTTCATGACACTCGTGGTGAATAATCCCCTCTGGGCAGATGGGCAACTCATATACAAGACACCCCTTTTGGGGTAGAGGGGGTTAGCATTACCAGTGCGCTAGAGATTCTTTCTCTGGCAGACCCTACCAGCGCTCCTGAGAGGTGGCCCAATTGCTTTCCTCTGGAAGCTGTTGGGGGTCGTTTTTCTCTGCACCTACCAGCCTGGCATCTTACTACTACAGATGTTTGGGTGCAGAGAATAATATCCAAAGGCTACTGAAATACCATTCGATTTAATTCCAGACCCATCAAACAAATCCGTCGATGTACCACATAATCAGAGAATTAGCAGCCTTAGGAAATAGCAAATCTGCTTTAAGAAAAAGAGTCATCCAACCAGTCCCACCAAACCAGACAGGATCCGGGTTTACTTTCGAGGTTCTTTTTTAGTGCCAAAAAAGACCCGGGAACTGGAGACAATCTGGATCTCAGCCTATTGAACAAATTTATCAGAGCCTCAAAAATTCCAGATGTGGTCATGGTACAGTCCATTCTTCACTTCCCTAGGGAGGGACAACTGTGTGCTCTATAGACCTCCAGGACGCGCATTACTACCACAGATAAGATGGATCACTACTCCGGAGGTTTCTCCAGCTTCTGGCTGGGGCCAATCACTACCAGTTTAGGGCACTGCCATTTGGTCTCTCGACAGCCCTAGTGTTCCTGCCAAATGTATGGCAGTTATGGTAGCTCATCTTCGACTACAAAAGGAAGTTCAGGTGTTTTTCATATCTAGGCAGGTTGGCTCCTTACGCTCTGACCAGGAATCTCCTAGTCCGCAGCCTCCTATTACACTCAAGGTCTCGCTCTCTGCTTGGGGATTACAATCAACAAGGACAAATCTCAAATGTCTCCAACAAAGACACTGGAATTTATTGGAGTGGTCTTAGACACAACATCCTGTCAAGCTTCTCTCCCCCCTCACAGGCTTTGAAAATAGACACCGTCAAGACCTTCTTCCTCTGACCTATGTACCAGCATGTCTTGCACTGCAACTCTTAGGCTCCATGGCGACTGCCATCACGTTAGTACCACTGGTGAAGCTGTACATGAGAATCCTGCAGTGGCTCCTTTCCGCACAATGGTCATTTCTAACTCACCCACTCAACCACATGATACATCTTACAAACCAAGGAAGTAAGAAATTCTATGGTGGATGAAGCAACAAACAAATCTTTGGTGTCTACCATTCTGTCTTCCCCAGCCCATGGCCATGGTGACCATGGATGCTTCTCTGTTAGGGTGGGGTGGGGGGGGGGGCATTTCCAGGGAAAGATGGTCCAAGGCACCTGGTTCCCAATGGAGGCCAATTTGCACATAAATGTCCTGAAACTGAGGGCAGTTCTCTCTTAGGCGTTCTGCCAAGTGTTCATGTGCATCCCTACCCTCTGGGACCATTGCAATTCAGTCCAGACAATGTGTCCAGTCATCTGGTATATCAACAAAAGGTGGAAACCAGGTCTTACCCCTTGTGTGGGAAGCCATGAGGGATTTGGCACTGGGCGATAGCTTCAATTGCTTTCTTATATCAATGCACATTCTGGGAGTTCCAGCAGCCTTATTGCGGACAATCCCCAGGCACTGGAACATCCTGATCTGCCTTATGAGTGGTCCCTCAACCCTGTAACATGCCGTCGGATCAAACTTCCAAGCTTAGGGGAGCCAAGCCTTGCTGCGATCTGTTTGCTTCCCCCATAAACTACAAATGCAGAAGCTACTTTGCCCTGATCCCCCCTCAGGGGCAACCCCCGAGGGATGCTCTAATGCATGATTGGCCCCCGGGTCTTCTGTATGCCTTTCCCCCATTTCTTCTCATTCCAATATTTCTCTAGAAAGCTCAGAGGTTGAGAAGCAAAGTGATCCTCATTGCCCACTACTGGCCCCGTCAAGTCTGGCTCCCATTTCTATGGCCTCATCTGATTCACAGCCCGTGGATCCCGGATCATTCTCAAGACATGTTATCTCATCCTCGGGGACCGATTCATCCAAACCTCCACAGTCTCAAGCTCACAGCTTGGTTCCTCTACTTCCAATGATTGCCAGGCTGCCTGACATTCCATCTCCTGTTCGAGAAATTTTTCTGGCTTCACACAAACCTTCCACCAGGAGAGTTTATTCTGGTAAATGGACTAGGTTCTCTATTTGGGCCAAAGATCAGAGCTTAGACCCTTTTTCTATGCCTATTCAAATGATCCTACAATACCTGACTACTCTTTTACATGCGGAAGCCTCAGCATCAACGATCATTGTACATTTAGCAGCTATCACCAATTTTCATAATGGACTTAATTCTTCGATTATGTCACACCGCCTATGCAAGACATTTTTGAAAGGAATATTACATGTTAAACCTCTGATCAAGCCTCCCTTAGAACCCTGGAACTTGACTTTGGTGCTTCACTGTCTCACAGGTCCTCCTTTCAAGCCCTTTGATTCATGTGATTTAAAACTTTTGTCATGGAAAGCCTTACTTCTAGTAGCACTTACCTCAGAGAGAAGAGTATCCGAGCTGAAGGCCTTGAGTGTCAAGAGACCTTACTTGATCTTCCACATGATTAGGATGTCCCTTCGTACTGACCCTTCTTTCTTGCCCAAGGTCATTTCTAGATTTTCCATTAACCAGTCTATTGACCTGCCGTTTTTCTTCCCTCAGCATTCTAATAGAGGGGTGTACCTTTTGCACACCCTTGATGTGCATTGGCAGCTTCATTGTTATTTGGACAAGACTAACTCTTTCAGGAAAACAGATCAATTGTTTGTTGGCTTGTGGGCAGATAAGTTCATGGGTCTGCGGATGACCTGCCCTTGTGCAGTGGGAAAACAGTTTCAGTCCTCTATTTCTTTGGTACAAAGCCAGTTTGGAGACTGTGGTTGAACAGTGAGTCCAGTGGGCCTAATAGTTCATGATTCATGCCATTAAGGAGGTATCCTGGGATATTACTGAGATTCATTGATACAGTGTTCTTGGCCTTGGAGAGTATATTGAGTACCTGCTCTCTAGTTATAGCTGGGAGAGTGTGGATGTGAATATTGCCTGAGGGGCATCTGACAGAGAAAGGGGAATAAAACGAGCTAAATTTGTCTGCTAGGAGGTTTTCTATATCTTCTTGTACTCTGTATAGATGGCTGCATTTACAACTAATCCAGTACATTGCTATGTATTGCCTTTGAGGTTATGGACATAGCTAAAGAAAGCTTTGTAACTGCCCTTGGCCTGGGATGCAACTTTTACCTCAAATTTGACTTTGGTAGACTTGATTAGCCCCCTGAGTTGTTTGTGTAGGTTAATTGGGGATTTTTTACCATGCTGAACATTGCACCTGCTAATTTTGTTCCATGAATTTCTTCCTTTTGTTGTACAACCTATTGATGTTGGAATTCCACCAGGGCAGCTTGTTTTTTGAGTTTTCCTGTGCTTAGTCCATGTAGGTACAGCTGTATCTATATTAACATGATTTTACAGGATTTCTGTGAATGACTCCACATAAACAGCAGTGTTCTCGTGGTTTGGTGGCCTTGAAATTTTGCCAGGGTATCTGTTAGTAGGACGTTTGCCCTGGAATAATTCCTAAAAGTTCTAGGGTTAGCTGGTGTCCATGGTTTTACCTTTACTTCAAAGGGGTCAGCTTAATGGTTTGACCTGACCAGTGAGGACATTACGCTACAGAAGTTGCAAAGTTCCTCCATGTTTATGAGGACCAGGTCAAGGAAGTTTGCTTCCCTAGTGGGTGTATGGACTAACAGGTCCAAGGTGTTAGCATTTGCGAAGTCCAAGAATCTCTGGGACTGCATGTTAGGAGTCATGTATGATTCCCAGTTAATACTGGGTAGTTAAAGTCACCCATGCATATAGTGTTGGGTTGAATGGGGAGAGTCTCCAATACATTTATGCATGTATTATGGTCTTTGTTGGTCATAATGGGGGATCTACAGCTTGCAGGGTTATGGCTTGGGACTTCTAAATTAATTTGGACATGGAGAAGCTCAAGGGCATTATACTGATTGACAACCCTTGAGGTGTGTTTGTTTATAATGTAAATAAAGACACCTCCACCTTTTTGTCCCTTCCTGTGCAGCAGTTGGTCTAAATGTATAGAAGGCATTGTAGCCCTGCACTGCTGGGGTGCTCACCACAGCTTTAAATCATGTCTCATTAACTGTACAGATGTCTACATTCTCCAGATGAGGATAGCTTGCAGAGAGTGGATTTTCTTGTTTAGACTCCTGGCACTGAGCAGTAACACTTTCTGATTTTCCTGGGCTAGTTTAACTATGATAGTAGATTTATCAGGTTGGCAAGGCCTGCAAAAGAGAGTATGGGATTAGACAAAGTTTTAGCCAGTATTCAAAATTCCACTAGGGCAATTGCAAACCATCCCTGGCATAGCAGCCTGTTCTGTCAACCATATAGTTCCAGGCTAAAGATATTGTACCCCGCTTCGAATGACACCACATTCTAAGCCAGCTTTTAGAGTCAATTATTTTCCATTCATATTGTGGTATCATCCTTGGAGAAGGTTATGCTGTTCAATGCTATGCTCATACTGACATGGGATACAAAGTCCCAGAGCTCAGTCCCGCCTCTGTTCATGTAGCCTAGGAAGGTATATCTCAGGCCATTTACACCCACAGGGACTATGGCTCAGATATACAGGTACTTGCGGTTCAATGACCTTAGTGCTTGTGTGATCTGATGGATCTTGGGCCCACAGAGACAGATGGCCATGACTACCTCCTTACTTAGTCTGGCATAAATGGGACATCTGTGGGTCTCACAGCAGAGCCTTCTATGACCGAAATATTCAGTTGTGTGGCACCTTTGGATGTGTTGGTTGTTAATTTTCCAGGAAGCTTTGAGGTTGCTGAAGATACCTTTTGTGTATGCAGTGTCAGGGAGGGCTTTGTGGCTAAGGGTGATTACATTTTAGAGCCTCAGCATGTATGGGTCAATGTGTTTAGTCCATACAGTGTGAGGTGGGTGTAGTGTGTGTGTATGTTACTGACAATTGGTTTGTTGTTATAAGTGCTTGCATGTAAGAACCTTGCTTCCAGTGACATTGTGTAATTATAACTCACACAAAGTTTCAGTTTGTTTAAGACTTAAGTGGTTGTCAGTAATCATGAGACAATTGCTAAATTGCCTCAGGATGTCCATATCTCCAGGATGGGTACAGAGCTATCACAGGAGTGCATGTCCATGACTCTGGATCCCTATTTCATGTTCTACAAGGTGACAGTAATAGTACAGACTGCAGTCCGGGCATTCTAAGACCAAACTTGCTTGAGGTGCTCCTCAGTGCACAAACAAGTAGCTCTTTTTGAGCGAAGTACTGAGGAATTTTCAGGGGTAGTTTTTTATGGAAATGTCAGTAATATATGCCGATCTATATACAGGGCACTGCTAACCACCACTACGTGATGAGCAAAATCACAAATACACTGAATTTACAGAGGCAGGGAAAACTGACTAAACAAAGCAAATAGCCCTCTGGTCAACCAAAGAGTCTCACTAAAAGCCTTCCTGTGTGATTTCCAGCTCATACAGACCAGGCTAACTTAATCTGCTAGTAGAAATTCAATCCCAGGCCTTCTTAATGTGAAACCACACTAAAGTTAGCCCAAAGTGAATTCAAACAGAACAATCAAGCAAACCTGCTAGAAGTACACACTTAAAAATGACTACAATACAGAGAAATCAGCAGCTAGGTCAATGAAAAGCAATGGCACCCTTCAGTGATAAAGTGTACAAAAATACAATAGAGAATTCCATACATGAAATATTATTTTATACTGTAGTTTTCAGAAGCAAGATTCTTGGTAAATGGCAAAACTACAAATCATGAACCAATTCCCTAATCCCACAGTACAAGATGTTTCCTGCAAAAAAAAAAAAAAAAAAAACAGGCTCCTGACATATTTCAGTTATCCATTTTTTCTATTTTTTTGTTACTGTTAGAGTACTATTTCCCATTTACTTTAATGGACTGTGTTGATTGCTAAGAGTTATACAGTGCAGGGCTTTAGGTAAGTTGTTCAAGTTTTGTGTCTCTCTTTTTAGTTTCAGAGGTACTGTTAATGTTTTTTTTTTTTTTTTGCACCATAAATTCCTTTTTGGCATACTTTAGTATGGTTAGTTAGTAATATATGAATACTGGACAGTTTTATACCTGAGTTATATTTGCACAGTGTATCATATGCAAGCTTTTATTATGCATTTACCATGCCCTTAATCTGTGTGTGTGTGTGTGTGTGTGTGTGTGTGTGTGTGTGTGTGTGTGTGTGTGTGTGTGTTGGGGACTCCACCACTTAGACTTAGTGAAAACTGTTCGCATATACATTTTTTCTTGGTTGGTATTTCTGCAAATATGTGTTTGTTCTGATTTAATTCCTTTCTATTTTTTGGCACTTTTGATATTTTCAGCATTGCTGCATACCACAGAAACAGTGGGAACATATAATGAGGACTCCTAAGAAAAGCATTCTCAAAGATATAGGCCGGCATTTAACTGAATGAACATTCTTTTATGATATTGGTAGTTCACTACATTTATAGTTTTATGTATTTATTTATTTATTTTACATTTGTTGACCGGGCTATTCTAACTGGATATATGTCCATTTTCAGTAGAGGCCCGGGGAGATCAGCTCTGAGGAAACAAACAAAATCACATATACAAAAATTAATGTATACAATGAACATTGCAGGTTCATACTTAAAACCAGACATCTATGGAGCCTCAGCTAATGAAATTGTAGATCATTACTGCACAATGTCAGCATAAAACGTTTCATGAAGTGACCATAAAACAGTGCAGTGACTATGTAATAATGCTTCTCTAAGGGCTTGCATAATATAACATATAGCATCCTAATCGTATATAGTCTATATCACAAACATTAAATACTCACTAACTTCTGGTTAACATGAGGGTGGAGCAGCACACTCTGATCCCTAGCACTCTCCTCCTTACTTGGTTTTGAGTTGTTTTATCTTTAGTTTATTAAAGCCAAGTTGTTTGGTTAAAGTGTTTGGGACAGAAATATGCTCTTAGAAGAAAAAAAAGAACTATCAGATCATGAGAAAAGACAGTTCAAACCCCTGACTCAGATGATGGGGAAAAACAACAAACTGGTCCAACAGTATTCCTTCAATCAACCCTGATTCAGGTAGGTCAAATGGAATCATCTCATCCAGCTGTTAGTTTGAGCCACATTCTAATGGAGCTCTAGAAGATGAACTCTACATTAGTTGCCTACACAGAAAAAGTTTATGTTAAACTGTCAGACACATTCAGCTCTAATGCTGCTTTTGGACCATCTCTCCATGGTAGACATGGAAATGAGAGAAGTGACATACAGTTGGCTCTAATGCTGCACTCAAACCCCTTTCTACATTGAACAAAATGACAAAAAATACACCAAACCCACAGACATTGCCAACATCCTAGCTGACAGGTTCAGCGCAAACTTCTCCCCCATTCCCCACCAAAAGGTCAAATATCTATCCCAGCAGAGTGCTGCCCCCCTGACATCTCAGATGCTCAGGTAAGAGCTGCCCTCTCCAAAGCAAAAAACACAGCATCAATGGGACCAGACGGTGTCCCGGGCTGCGTCCAACATGAACTCCAAGAAGAGCTAAACCCAAACATAAAACTACTGTTCAATCTCAGCCTTACTGCAGGATATGTACCCAAAGAGTGGCATACAGCAACAGTGGTCCCTCTCCACAAAGGTGGTGCCTCAACGGATCCTGGAAACTATCACCCCATAAGCCTGACTAGCTTGGTCTGCAAAGCTATGGAAAGGATCATCATGGACCTCATAAATAAAGATATTTGAGACCTACAGACACTGGATCCTACCCAGTTCGGCTTTGTTAAGGGCAGATCCTGCCTCTTAAACCTGGTTGATTTCTTTGAAACAGTCACCAAGGCCATTGTGAGGGAAGGTGGTCCACACAGCCTACCTGGACCTTAAAAGCCTTTGATACAATACCCCACTCGGGCATTATAGATAAGCTCACCAGCTTAAATATAAACCCCTATGTCACTAGATGGGTTGCAAACTGGCTCAAGGACAGAACCCACATGGTTAGAATTGCTGGAGCCATGTCAGACTCCAAACCAGTTACAAGTGGCGTCCCACAAGGCTCAGTCCTGGGACCTCTCTTGTTCGGTATATATTTCTCGGAGGTACAGGCCAACACGGAAGGACTCTGGCTGACCAAGTTCGCAGATGACTGCAAGCTGGGCACCATAATCGACTCTCCAGCCGACACAAGCATCCTCCAAAAGGGCCTCATAGAAACAGACAACTGGTGCCAGAGCCATGGCCTCAAGCTAAACACCAAAAAGTGTACAGTCATCCCCGTTGGCAAAAACAAAGTGCCCACAAATTACCACATAGGTGGTAATCCATTAAGTACAGAAGAAGTAATTAGGGACCTGGGGACCCAAGTTGATAGCAATCTCTCATTTGACAACCATGTGGCCAAAGTGGTTAGAAAAACATTTTATATAGCCCACCTAATCATGAAGGGATTCACATCTAGATCAGGGGAGGTCATCGTGCCTCTTTACTCATCCCTCATCAGGCCTATAATTGAGTACAATGCCCCTTTTGGGATGTACCTTACCAGACACCTGCAGCAACTGGAAAGTCCCCAAAAGTACCTCACCAAGAGGATCAAAGGGCTCAAACAGATGCCATATGCTGCCCGGTTAAAGAAACTCCAGCTCTACTCAGTGGCATACCACCTGTTCAGAGGCGATCTGTGCCTGACGTATAAAGCCATGTCCAACCCAGAATAAATGGACATGCTGCACCTCAGAAAATCCAAATCCCATTGAGCTACGCGCTCGAGAGACTTGAACCTCAGCACTGAAATAAATAGGACATGCTGGAGGGACAGATTCATAACCCAGAGGCTCCCTTCACTCTGGAATAAAATCCCAGTCCAGGTTAAGCAGAGTCCCTCATTGACTCTCTTCAAGAGGAATCTTGATAAGTGGATGGGAGATCGTAGGTTTACCCTGGGTATCACTTCTGTGTCACTGTTAGACAGAGGCACAGTATACTAACCTCGAAAAAGGGCATAGCAAAATTAATTTAAAATGGGTGGCGAAAGCCAAACACACAGTGGCTAGGCTTATAAATGCCCTAGGGCAGATAGCCTAGTATGAACCTATGAACATGAAGATGAAGAATGGGAAACACCACATGGGTTCAGCAGTGGCCAACTTAAGCTGATAGAAGCCACGCTGGCAGATGTGGAGGACCATGGACTTCACAAGAATCTCTGTTTCATAAGAATTTCATAAAGAAAGGAAGGTAACAATTGCCTGCCATATTTGAAAAAACAGATAGCCCAAAGAATAGAGCTGCAGATTGAAGATATTTGCAATGACGGGGTGCATAGAGTCTTTATTTTGCAACAGATACATGTACATACTCATCCTAGTCCAGTTCGATGCATATGCAATAAAAACAAGATTCTGTCTATGTTATGGACACATGGGAAAATCATAAAGATCAGTGATTCCCTAATTTTATGTGCCTGACTACTCCATGTGACTTAAATGGGCTACCTTTCAGTCAGTAATTAAGCTTGCTGGAGGTGCACACTGCTCTGTCTTGCCCAACTGCAAGTTCACTTGCTCGTGGAGCAGTCACATTCAGTGCATCAGAAGAAGCCTTGGAATGACTGAAGCAAGCATCAGGAGGGCTAACTTAGCCACAGCTGCATCTGAGGGCAATAACTTACAATGATCAGCAAGTATATGCAAGGAAACCAGTGATCCAGTACTTATCTTCAGGAGGAGAGCAAAAGAGAAGCAACATTTGGATGAGAATACTCAATGACCTTATGGTGTTGAAGAATCTGTTGTTTTTAATATTTGCATTTTGTAACAGACTGGGTTTGTTAGAGGAGGTTAACTTCTTTGCTGAATCTTTGTTAGATGAGATATTGAGATTAGCCATAGTCTACTGTGCATAGTTTTAGCAGTCAGTATTTCACCCTAAAACATTATCCTAGATTGGAAAACATTAAAACAGTCTTTGAAGAATGCAGCTTCATTCTGACATCATCGTTGAACTCAACTTTACTTGGCTGTTAAGATGGCTGTTGGAGTGGTTACTGGGACATTAAGCTGGCATTGCTCTACTCCATGATTATGTTGGTGCCAGTTTTCTGCCCATGGATTGAATATTTCTTTAGTTGGTGCAGCTTGAGTTCTCCTTGGATAAGTTATCTGGAAATCCAGGTTAAAAACAAACTTTTGCTAAATAACAGATGCTAGACTTTATATGGCTGAGAAATATGTTAAATCAATGTAATTTAGTGTTAGATTATGTGATGGAGGGAAAGCTTGGAATGGATGAGGTATATGGGAGTACTGTATAATACTGCTTTCAGCTGTGGCTGTTTTGGCATTGTGAGTTCATCCTCCCTTTTAATCTCAACAGAGGCTTCTCCCCTTTGTTTAGAAGCAAACTGTTGAGTTGTCTATTGGAAATAGTTATGCCTTGGACTCTTTGGCATTTTTTAAGTTGATTGCTACACTTTAGGTATCACGTTTGCTTGTATTTTGCCACGTTAGTACTTAGTAATTGGGTTGAACTGCCCAATATATGATACACTGCATGCATGATGGTCTGGGGAAGTAAAGTTTAATGTTATGTTGTCCTATCTCGCCTTCATTCTTACTTGTTGGGGTTTGGAGCTAACTCGGCCACATACTATAGCTCGAAGTCTTTCACTTGGTTCATGGCTGAATAGCTATCCCATCATGCATTGTGCAATTCCCCAGATCTCGTTTGCCACTCAGCGAGTTTGGATGGTCTTCTCCTTGGCCGTGGCTAAGTTTTTGAAAAACTTTTATCTTTTGAACCTTTGTAAATTGTTTGTGCATTATTAGTCATAGGGTGCTAAGTTAGATAGTTCTCTCATCTCGTTGTTCTCGTGTGCTGTATTTTTGCTGTGTTGTTGCTTTGTTGGCCATCGCCTTAGTCGCAAGGCCTGTTTTGTCTGTCCTGTCTAGTTGTTGTTAAACGTTGTGTAGTTGTGTGTTTCGTGGTCTGTTTCTTGGCTTGTTTAAGTTAGAGAGCCAAGTACTCACTTCTTTTAGAGGGTTTGACCTTTTCTTCCCTGTCAGCAGCTGCTAACTGACTTAAGTTAGAGGGCCTAGCACCCTTTTAAATTAGAGGGCACAGCTGTATTTCTTTGTCAAATGTTGGTTTATTGCTGTGTTCTATTTTATTAGTGTTTTAGCAGACTAGTTAAAAAATGGTATATTGAGTGTGTTAAATTTCTATCTAGTTAGCGTGTTGTTTTTCATAGCCTTAGTAGTTGTGCTTCTTTCTCGCCATGTCTAAAGAAACTATAGAGAAGGAGCCTAAACCCTCAGGATTTAAAAAGTGCCAGAAATGCTCTCAAAAGATGTCCCTAACTGATGGACACAGTTATCTGCGTTTATTGTTTGGGGGCCATCCACCTACAGGAAACTTGTACCTTTTGTCATTCCTTCAGCTCTCATGTTCTTCAGGAAAGAAGAAACAAGCTTGTTGTTAGAGGGCTCCTGAAAACTTCTTTTGGTGAAACTTTGGAAAGCCAGAGTACCTCCTCCAAATCTAAGTCACCATCTTCTAGGGGTGAAAAACCTACTAAGAGACCATCTTCCTCTTATTCTTCATCGGCTCATTTGGAGCCACCTCTAAAGATACCAAAAACTTCAGAGAAATCAATCTCTTCAGCTCCACAGGAATCGGAGCTGAGAGAGACCATTCAACTGGATGAGTCAACTCCTTCAGCTCCACAGACTTTGGAGCCAAGAGATACTACCTTTTGGAGCTGGTGCACAGAGTTATCACCTTTCTCCCCTACTTTGAGATCCCCCATTTTGGAGAGATCTTGCTCACCATCCCTTTCCTCCAGGTCCACTAGGAGCTTATCGGATGATAATGTGGATAGGGTGGTGTGCAGACTTCTGAAGTCGCCGGTGCTGGCTAAATTGTTTTCGACTCTGATCCAATCAGCTCCAGAGCTAACTAAGATTCTTTTATCCACGATTCTTCCTCCTCTAAGCCAAGTTGGATCTTCAGAGCCAGAGTGCTAAATAATGATTGATGTGGAACCGTCGGTTCCGGGACCCCCTCAGGAGATTTCCGAACCATCATCTGCTCTGACACCATTGGTGCCATCTGAAATGTCTAGGAGCTGAAGCTGTCTGGTCAGCTCTGGGGGGTGGGGGGGGGGATGCCCAGACCCAAGTTTCCTCAATGCCAAGCTTACCCCTTGAGGCTTCTGTGAGGGTGAGTTCGGCTCCTACATCAGTCATGGAGCTGATCTCTTTGGAGCTGAGGATTTAGGTTCATAGGTTCATAGGTTCATACTAGGCTATCTGCCCAAGGGCATTTATAAGCCTAGCCCATAGTTATGTGGCTTTCACCACCCCTTTAGTTTGAAGAAAACTATGCCTATTATTTTGCTGTGCCTCTGTCAAGCAGTGACACTGAAGTAATCCCTGGGGTAGATCTGCGATCTCCCATCCATTGGTCAAGATTCCTCTTGAACAAGGCCAGCGAGGTGCTCTGCCTCACATGTACCGGGATTTTGTTCCACAGCATAGGGAGTCTCTGGGTGATGAATCTGTCCCTCCAGCACATTCTATTAATAACCATGTCAAGGTTTAAGTCTCCCGCCCTTGTGGTTCTGAGGGATCTAGATTTTTGAGGTGAAGCATATTCATCAAATCTGGGTTTGACATGGCCTTATATGTCAGGCACAGGTCACCTCTGAGCAAGCGGTATGCGACTGAATAGAGCTGGAGTTCTTTCAGTCTGGCAGCATAACACATATTTTTGAGACCCTTTATCCTTTTGGTGAGGAACTTTTGGGGCCTTTCCAGCTGCTGCAGGTGTCGGGTCAGATACATTCGAATGGGGCATTGTACTCAATCATAGGTCTAATGAGTGATGAGTACAGGGGACGATGACCTCCCTAGATCTAGATGTGAATCCTTTCATGATCAGGTGGGCAATGTAGAAGGTTTTCCTAACTACTTTGGCAACATGAGTGTCAAACGAAAGGTTACTGTCAACCTGGGTCCCCAGATCCCTGATGACTTCTTCTGTGCTCAGTGGATTGCCACCTATATGGTAGCTAGGGGTAACCTTGTTTTTCCTGAAGGGTATGACTATGCATTTCTTGGCGTTTAACTTTAGGCCATGGCTCTGGCAAGAGTTATCTGTTTCTGTGAGGCCCTTCTGAAGGATATCTGTGTCAGATGTGTTTTCGACTATGGCGCCCAGTTTGCAGTCATCTGCAAACTTTGTCAGCCATAACCCTCCTGTGTTTGCTTGTACTTCAGAAAAGTAGATGCCGAACAAGAGTGGTCCCAGGACTGAGCTCTGTGGGACACCACTTGTGACAGGCTTTGAGTCTGACATGGCGCCAGCAACTCTGACCCTGTGGGTTCTGTCACTTAGCCAGTTTGCAACCCATCTTGTGATGTATGGGTTTACATTTAAGCCGATGAGTTTTTCGATGATACCTGAGTGGGGTATTGTGTCGAAGGCCTTTGCCAGGTCGGGGTAGGCTGTATGGACTGCCTTTCCCTCATCAATGGCCTTGGTGACTGTTTCGAAAAAGTCAACCAAGTTTAAGAGGCATGATCTACCTTTGACAAAGCCAAACTGGGATGGATCCAAAGTCTGCAAGTTCCCTATGTCTTTATTTATGAGTTCCATTATGATCCTCTCCATGGCTTTGCAGATAAGGCTTGTCAAGCTAATGGGACGGTAATTTCCAGGGTCGGTGGAGGCACCGCCCTTATGAAGTGGGACCACAGTCGCGTGCACCACTCCTTGGAGTACGTATCCTGAGGTGAGGCTAAGATTAAACATCTGTCCTAACTGCGGGTTTAATTCCTCATTGAGTTCATGGAGCACACAGCCGGGGACACCATCCGGTCCCATGGATGCTGTGTTTTTGCCTTGGAGAGCAGTTCTCACGTGGGGGTTGGAGATGTGTGGGGGCTAACATTCGTCTGGTATAGATATCTCTCCTTTTGGGGAGGGGGAGAAGTTTGCACTGAACCTGTCAGCCAGTATGTTGGCAATGTGTGTAGGTTCAGTAATCTTCACATCATTTATCTGGGAGTTTCCTCCTAGGTTTCTAACATAGCTAAAGAAGGCCTTATGATTGTCTTTTGAGTCCTTGGCGATTTTTCTCTCAAAATTTGCCTTGGATGATTTTATGAGAGCTCTTAGTTTTTTACTTATAATGATCAAAGGTGTCTTACCTTTCAAGGATTTTGCTCTATCTTGTAGTAGCTTCCTCCTTTTGTTGTAGAGCTTGTTTATGGCTGGGGTCCACCAGACTGGACGCTTGCCTTTGGTACAAAGAGTCTTAGTTTTGTTTGGGATTGCCTGATCCATGCAGTCCTGTAGGTGCTGGTAGAAGGCATTTGTAAGTGATTCAGCGGTTTGAGTAATGTTTACCACTGGCTCAGGGACCTTAAAGGAGACCACACTAGTTTTTAGAAGTGTGAAGTCAGCTTTTGAGAAGTTTTTCACTGTGGTCTTTTTTATTTCAGGTGGGGGCGGGATGAGGACCTCCAGCGAGATTAGTTTATGATCTGATCTCACCAGTGAGGGGTATACTTCCGGTGTTGAACATTGTGATCCCATGTTCGTGATGATGAGATCAAATATGTTTTCTCCTCTTGTGGGGATGGTGACTAGTTGTTCCATGGCATTTGAGTTTATGAACTCCAGGAACCTTTGGGCTAGAGTGTTTGGGCTTGAATAGTGTTCCCAGTCTATATTAGGGTAGTTGAAATCACCTAGTATGATGGTATTTGGAGATACATTTATCCCTCCAGTGTTTTCAGGAAGGCCATGTGAGGTTCCTGAGTTTGAGAGGGTGGCCTGTAACATGCTACAAATTGCAGAGCAGTCTTGCCTATGGTTAATTGCACCTGGATGGTCTCCGATGCATCGTGCGTTGCCACCAACCTTAAGGTGTGTGTGTCCTTTATGAATATGGACACCCCCCCTCCTTTCTTGGTGTTGTCCGGATTTTGGGGCCGGAACGCATGATATGAGGTGAAACCTGATAGTGCTGGGGTGCTCTCAGGAGCCTTGAACCAGGTTTCTGTCACAGCACAAACATCGATGTTCTCCATACTGAGAAGGGCCTCGAGTGCGTGCATCTTGAGATTGAGACTTCTGGCATTGAGCAGCATTCTTCAGAATGGGAGGCATTCTCAGAGCCAGGGGGACCTGCTTTCAAGCTGATGAGGAGTGTGCTGTCCTCTTCTACAGCTCCACACAAGGGTACTGGTAGTCTTCCCCCTAAGGCACTGGTGTCTGTCTCAACACCATCCCATCCTCAGGACAGCGGAGATTTAGGGTGTCAGGTATCCCCATTGGGTGAATCCTGTTCTCCCGAGACCTCCCCAGAGTCCCCTTCTGAAGAGGTTCCTCAGAAGAAGACATGCAAGAGGAAGCATCTAGACTCCCCTGATAAGTCCATCACCTCAGATACTGACTTCGAGGAGTCAGAAGGGTCCCCACAGTCATCCTCTGAAGATATCCCCTTTGCAGATATCTTGGAAATCCTGAAGTAGAGAGGCAGTTGGAATCCCCTTAATCCTTCTGATGAGGAGTCGGTATACCTGAAGGCCTTTGGATCTCAACCTTCAGCCTCTTAGGTGTCTCTGCCCTTTGATGAACTGATGGAGTTGGGTAGTCGAAAGGCACGGGAGTCACCAGACACTATGGAACCAGTCCCTAGGAGACCAAATAAATTTATAATGGCACCAACAGAAAAGGAGTTTCTTACTAAAGGTGTACCTGTAAATGCTATGGTGGTGGCAGCAGCCACCAAGAAAGAACTTTCTGAAATGTCCTCATCTGTTCATCTGCCAAATAAAGAATCTCGAATGATGGACAGATATGGGAAGTGAATTTTCTCGTCAGCGACTTTCACCCTTTGATCGCTGAACTATCTAACACACTTCACCAGACTACAGAGAGATCTTCTGGAGGAGTTGTGAGATACTCTACAAGGTTCACTAGCTGCGGGGTGTCAGACAAAGTGACCTCCCAGCTATCCATCTTAAATTCCATAGTTAACTCCTCCATGAGACTGATTTCCTACGCAGCGGATGGAGTGAGCAGGGCAGTGAGTTCTGGAGTTTCCCTGAGGAGACACTCCTGGATGTGTTTGTGTAACTTTGTGGAACCTTTTATTTCTACCTTTGTCAATGCCCCTTTTGATGGTTCCTCACTCTTTGGACCTAAAGTCAAGGACACACTCACCAGATGCGAGCAGGAAGGAAAAACTCTCTCTGCTGTTGAGGTGCATTTTTCCATACCTTCAAGACCCTATCCCAAGGGCCTGAAGGGTGGAAAAATGTGGTTAAAAAATCCCAGGGAGTCTTTCAGGATGCACGTGGTGAATCTTTCCCCAGGGGCAGAGGGGGAGGAAATAATGGAAGACGCCATCCACGAGGCAGAGGAGGCCTGCAAAATCAGGGTGACCATGATTCGTTTCACGGCTGACCCTTTCATCGCTTGTGAAAGGAGGCCCATCTGTCCTAGTCTGGAGGCAGTTGGGGGGCGATTATCTCTGTACCAAGAAACCTGGTGAAATATTACATAAGACAAGTGGGTACAAAGGATAATATCCAGAGGTTACTCTATACCCTTTTTCCTTCCCATCCCGCAACTTACAAGGATCCCGGATGTTCTGCCCAGTCTAAGGGAACAGGCAACTATAGAGATTCAAAAGTTGCTAAAAAAAGAGTCATCCAAGAAGCCCCTGTAGACCAAGTAGGATTCAGAATTTACTTAAGATTCTTTTTGGTGCCAAAGGAGACAGGGGACTGGAGACCCATATTGGACCTCAGCAAACTAAATGAATCTGTAAAGAAGTCCAAGTTCTGAATGGTGACACTGCAGTCAATTCTTCCCTTTTTAGGGAAAGAGGATTGGATGTGCTCGATAGACCTCCAAGATGCGTACTACCACATAAAAATGGATAAAGCATCAATGAGTCACCTGCACTTCTGTCTGGGAGCCAATCATTATCAGTTCCAAGCTCTGCCCTTTGGCCTCACTACAGCCCTCAGAGTGTTCACCAAATGCATGGCAGTAGTCACGGCTCACTTGAGATGGTTAGTAATGCAAGTGTTTCCATATGTAGATGACTGGTTCCTGACTGCCACCACCAAGGATCTTCTTTGACAGTCAAGAGATGAGACCTTACACATTTGTTCTCAGTTAGGGATAACAATTAATTTAGAAAAATCTGCCTTGTAAGCATATTACCTTTATAGGAACAGAATTAGACATCATCTCCATGATAGCAAAATCACATACAGAAAGAGTTGTGGTACTCAAACAACAGATTTCTGATCTTCTGCCAAAGGCAAAAGTAAAAGCAAAAATGGTCCCGAAAGTTCTAGGTATGATGGCATCAACTATAACTCTGGTTCCATTAGCCAGGATGCACATGAGAATTCTCTAGTGGCTTCTCTTTTCTTAGTGGTCCCTACAAGAACTTCCAGTGTCTCACCAAATCCTTCTTATGGAGTCTTGCAAGAAGGACCTGAGATGGTGGCTCCACTTCAATCATGTCACATCAGGTTGACCTTTTACCCCACAGCAACCTCTGGCTACAGTGACCACGGACACCTCCCAGATAGGGTGGGAGGGGGTCATTATCTGGGAAGGATGGTCCAAGGCACTTGGCAAGATCATGAGACCCATGTGCACATCAATGTCCTAGAGATGAGAGCAGTGCTCTTGGCACTGCATGCACTTCAGGACTCTCTTACATTAGGAACTATTGCAATTCAGTCAGACAATATGTCGGTGGTCTGGTACATAAACAAACAAGGAGGAAACAAATTCTATCCCCTTTACTGAGAAGCTCTCAGAGTATGGCAGTGGGCAATCTCTTCCCAATGTTTTCTGGTAGCAATGCACATCCTGGGGAAATCTAACATGATAGCAGACAGGCTAAGCAGAGCTATTCTGTTGCCTCATGAGTGGTTCCTGAAGAAAGAGATAGCGGAATAGATTTTCCAGAGATTGGGTCAGCCTTGCTGCGACCTATTTGCCAATCACATGAATGCCAAATGCAGCAGCTATTTTGCCCTGATCCTCTCTCTGTGAGGAGTCACCCAGGGATGATTTTGTTCACAATTGGCCCTCGGGACTTCTGTATGCCTTCCCCCCATTCCCCCCTATTCCACAAGTCATTCAGAAAGCCTACTCATTGGGAAGCAGGATGATTCTCATCACTCCATACTGGCCTTGTCAAATTTGGTTTCTCTTCCTTTGGCCACATCTACAGGAGGAACTGTGGACTCTGGGCCTAGTTCCAGACCTTCTCACTCATATGTCGGGAACCCTCCACCCCTCCCTCCAAACCCTCAATTTGACAGCATGGCTGCTCCAGTTCGCAACTTAGTCAGGCTTCATAATTTCACACCAGTAGTTAAACATATCCTAGTATCTTTGCACAAAGCTGCTACCAGGAAGGTATATTCAGACAAATGGAGAAGGTTCTCACTCTGGGCTCGGAGTAAAAATATTGATCCTTTTTTTGCTCTGATCTCTTCTATCCTGGAGTTCTTATCAGAGATCTTTAAGCAAGGTTCTGCTGCAGCTACCATCAAGGTACAATTGGCTGTTATCTCTAACTTTCATATAGGAGATGGAATTTCTAGCTTGATGTTACATAGTTTGTGTAAGGCCTTTCTCATGGGTACCTGTTTGTTGAGACCCACTATTAAAAAGCCACTCTTGCCATGGTATTTGAATTTTGCCCTAACTTATCTGACCTTGCCCCCTTTGAACCCTCATCATCTTGTGACCTCACATTTTTGTCTTGGAAGACAATTTTCTTAGTTGCTATCACCTCTGCAAGAAGAGTCTCGGAATTGCAGGCCCTATCAGTCAAACCCCCTTATTTAATCTTCCATAAGGATAGGTTATCCCTATGGATGAATCCTTCCTTTTTACCTAAGGTGTGTTCTCAAGGTAATAGTGTTCTTCCCTAATCATAGCAACAAGGCAGAATATAAGTTACATCAGTTAGATGTGCATAGACAACTTCACTTTTATTTACACAGAACCAAAGATATCAGGAAATCATCTGATCAATTGTTTATCTCATTTTCACATGCCAAGAAAGGTATGCCAGTCTCTAAAGTTTCACTCTCAAACTGGCTCTCAAATTGCATTACATTTATTTACAATGCCAATAACAGACAACTACCATTTAAAGCCAAGGGCCATTCTACTAGGGCCATGGCAACGTCTTCTGCTTACCTAGCTAGACTATCAATGGAGAGTATTTGCGCCGCTGCTATGTGGGCAACACCTAGATTAGATTAGATTAGATTAGATTAGATTAGATTAGATTAGATTAGTATTAGGCTAACTGCCCTTGTGAGCCATTTTAAGCCTAGACAATTATCCCTTGTGAGATTCAAACCCTGTACCTTGTGTTTGTAAGGCAAACACCTTAACCATTAGGCCACCCTCCCAACCCCTAACACATTTATCACTCATTACAGGGTGGATTTGGCCTCCAGGGACAGGGCCTCCTTTGGTTCCACTGTGCTGAAAAGTGTACTCCCGTGAGCCACCCTGGAAATATGGTGCTAGGGACGCTGTCCCAACAAGTAAGAATGAAGGTGAGATAGGACAACATAACATAAAGAAATTATGTGCTCACCATAACATTCCATGTTTGTTGTCCATCTCGCCATTCATTCTTATGATCTCCCCACCTTCCCCCTACCTAAGGCTCCTAGAGAACCTGGAGGATTTCTTCCTTGGACAGGGGCTCCACTGGTTTTCTTCTTTCTTTCATCTTTCTTTCTTCCTTTCCTTCCTTGTGGTACCTTTTATGGTAGGACTAGTGGTCTTGTATGACTATGAGTAGCAGCAAACAAGATCTGGGGAATTGCACAATGCATGATGGGATAGCTATTTAGCAATGAGCCAAGTGAAAGACTTCGAGCTATAGTATGCAGCCGAGTCAGAGCCAAGGATCGGCTCCAAACCCTAACAAGTAAGAATGAATGGCGGGATGGACAACAAACATGGAACGTTATGGTGAGTACATAACTTCTTTTTATGTATTGTAGTGACCAGATTCACAGTTCCATCATGGAAATCCTTGATAATGGCTACATATTTGGAGAGTGCTCTACTGAACCGAAGGAGGGAGTAAATAACATAATGGTTTTATTTATTTATTGACACAATGATGTAAGCCTTGGCATCCAGTGTTAATGGTTTGGTTAGTCCAGTAAAATGAGTCAAGATTTTTTCAGAATGTTAAAATGTTGGTCTCAGGGTGTGATGTTCTTGATACAAGAGACTTACTTGGTGACAGGAGAACACTAGAAACTGAAGAAGGGGCTATCCAGTAACAGTTAATGCTTCCTATCTGGGAGGGAGGTGTAGCGGCTTGTTACCTTACTTAGGCAATATATTAACTGACAGACCATTGATCTTATTTAGGAAAAAGAGGGGATATGTTTTTGTCAGACATTTTTTAGGTGGGAGTCTTGTATCAAATTTAAATTTGTATCTTTTCCTGGACTCAGTGCAAGCAGGTATTTAGATACTTAGGGATTGTATTTTATTCCAAGAAGGATTTGTATTGTGGGCAGGAGACTGGAATTTGGAATTTAGACTGGGCAGAGGTATGCACTGGACAAAGATCATTTAAAATCCCATTTCTTGTCCATTATATTAGACACTATCTTGACATAGACCTGGAAGATATTCACAGGGCTTTGCCATTCCCACCTAACTTATACATTTGTTATTCTTCTCGATTCTCTTCCCTTTCCGGGATTGGCAAAGTAAGTGTAACCAAAGAGCATTTACACCTAATTACATGTTAGTAATATGCATCCGTAACGATTTCAGATCATCTCCCTTACTGATATCTTTTCTGCTCGAGTTAATTAAGTATGATAAGTATGTGAGCATTAACTTGTTTTTCTGAAAAAGTGTTGTCTATGACAAAATTGCCTTGGTTATTAGAAGGAGGGGGATTGCCTGAAGAAGAGAGTAGTACTGTATCTTGGCATTGGGAAGGCATGAAAGGAAAGATGCATAGCATTTATTTGGAGTCTGGGAACACATGTAAGAGAAGCATTAAATCTCAATAGATTGATTTCAGTTGGTCTTGCATAAATGTGCCATAGCCTTGAGAGCAGAAAACAATGTTGTGAAGCTGAGGGAGAAATTTTCTTCTAATTTTGAATGCAAAATGATCAAATGGAAAAAGTGCTAAACATAAGATATTTTGAGAACTCCTCATGAAATTTGAAGCATCTGGCATTATGTCTACAGTGTATTATTATTTTTTCAAGTGGTAGACTTGTCAGGAAGTTTTCATTTTTGATCGTTCAGAATAATCACTGATATCTTAGATTTAGAGTTACCATCATATTTTTGTATTAAACTAATTTGGAGATATTCTAGAAAAAGCCAAAAACTGCATTCAGAAACAGGATGGCATTTGTTTAGACAGTGAGTCCAAGTGGTTTATCACGCCGTTAACTGTACATTACTCCCAAGGTCTTCCCAAGCCTGCTTCTGATGAGTCTCTTAAGAAACTGAAATGTTTAGTTCAAAACTTTATTTAGGCATCCTCTGAGCCAGTGCTGTGATGGATCATACTGATGGATGTCCCAAATTTTAATCTATACTTTGCAGTGGGTAGACTTTTTAAATGTAGCTCATAAAAGGAAAAGACGATAAATATCTTAGGTACACAGAGGTCTTGTTTTCAAAGAGTCACAAAAAGTAGGAGCTGCCCCAATAATTCTAAGTTACCTTTGAGTTTAAAATTTAGAGCAAGTAGAATGGGCTCAGAAACTATTCAATACCCTAAGCTGCTTACCCGACCGTTGTCCAATACCTTATGCCACCTGTTGGAAGATAGTTAACACATGGTAAGAGACCTGGATAATATTGGTTCTCTCCATTTCTGGGAGCAGTGTGTAACTAACAATAGCTGCATTCTTCACCAAGTCATTGCAAAAGTCTTAAATACGAATGCAAACCAGGACTTGCTGTATGGGATGTTATTCTAAGACGTAAATAAACTTAAGATAACATCTCCCATCACGGGCCCATCCTAGATTAGTACATTGGATCCCAGACTGCATACCTATCACATTTTCAAAGATTTGGGCATATGCTGTAAATAAATGGAGAAACAGTTAGAAAGGTAAATAGTTAGATATTTAGATAGATAAATAAGTAATACGTAAAGTCCCATTCCTGGAAGATCTGGCTTCCTGGTTGCTTCTGGGAGAAAATCTTCCATGCCCCATGCATAAGGAACCCTTTTACTATATATAATCACCTACAAGGATCAACCAGCTTGAGAAAAAAAAAAAAACAGCAATTTTGCTGGTGTCCAACCAACGAAATGATGAAACGGGATTCAGTTGCACAATCAGTTATGTGTATCTGACCTGATACACATACATTTTTAAATGTTTAGTTACATTTTTGCATCATCATCATCATCATCATCATCATCAAACTATTTATCAACACTTTGAAGCTGTTGTCAAATGTTTTATCTATGTTTGAAATCATTTTCAGTTTCTAACAACTTGTTTTAATACTTTAGCGGTGTCCACAACAGTCAAAGCCAGCAGTATTAAACAATGGAAACAGTGCAAAGACATACACAAACTAATGTTTTATTGAGTTACATTTACATTTTGTCCTTTGTATGTATAAAATATGGCAAAGAAAGCTATAAAAATCACATTTTCAGTTTTTACAAATGCAAGTGACTTGAAAAATCTACTGCCTATCATTAGCGGACCGGATTTCCGCTGTGGCGACCCCTAACTGGTAAAAGCCGGAAGACAACAACAACAACAAATGCAAGTGACTTGACCGAAACAAAGTACTAGTACGTACACTGTGAATATAAAAGTTGTTTAACGGTTATAAAGTTCTTTCAAATATTTGACTACTGAGCTTTTTTGTTATTGAAGAAACGAAGAAGTGTTTTTTTTTTTGTTTCATATTTGTTAAACATACACAAGTAACAGTAGAAACCAGTTGAGCTAGCAGTGCTGTTGAATTGTTTTCACTCTGAAATCTGAAGCCTCCTTTCATCCATACGTCTTCCATGTTCTGAGGGACTGGCGTGACTGCTTGTTCTAGCCTTTGTACTGGAACATGAAGGGAACTACTTCTCATGTCCCACACCCATCAAGTGGAATTCTTTGACTGGACAAATCAGAGAACGGAATTTAGCCTGTACCTTAAGTTTTCTTTATGAGTTTACCTCTCACTCACAAACAGATGTGCAAACTGTCATGACATTAGTACCAACCCACAGGTCTCATAATCTTGTACTAAGTGTATTTATACCATGCTCTTAGTGTGAATATTTGTGTTCTCAGTTTCTTATCATTACAACTACCTGTTTATTTCATAATTATGCTGATAAATGCTCTACTGGGTGCATGTGTTTGTATTTCTGCTTGTTTTCTGTGGGGATTTTAACCTTCTCAAGCATACCCAGAAGATGGACCATGGGTTCAGCAGAAATACCCAGTTAACAAACTGCAACTCAATCAGTAAATAACTAAATAAAAAAGTATTCCTGCATGTTTTTGTATGTGTTCTGATTCTCCTTTGCAAAGGCAGCTGAGGCACTATTGTGTGCTAACCTGGACTGATCTCAGTAACTTTATTACAAGCATGGATACAGTAACTTCACAGGGGAATACAAGCTGAGACTGTGATACTTGCATGAACATGAGATGCAGCAGTGGGATTTGAGATTCCCCTTGGCTGCCCTGTCATTTTGCTGTGTTTCATGTTCATCATTGTTACCTGATGATGCAAAGAGTGACTCGTGTATCATCAAAAGACTCCTATCTACAAACATCTCCACAGTAGTGCTTACCAAAATGTTTTTGAGCCATTTTAGCTCCTTTCACACAATGTTCAATAATAATAATAA
>NC_056743.1:800181098-800351098 GCF_019279795.1 Protopterus annectens | reverse complement strand
AGCATAATAACCTTGCATTTGTGACTGGTAAAATAAAAACAAAGTACAAAAAGTTCCCACAAACACAGCCTTCCCATCAAAACTATAACTAAAACTGCATTTATACTGGCTTTACCTCCATATTCCAGATGATGGAACTTTCCCTCAAACCCTCTTATATGTACAAATACCATTGTCACACATCTAGTACAAAGTGTAATCACCAGCTAACCAACAGTGTGATTCCACTTCAGCGTCCTCTATAAGCCTGACAGATGCCCTGTTATTGAGTTACTAATCCACTGGTATACCCATTTATTTATTTATTGCATTTGTTTACCGGGAAAGTCCACTGGGCCTTGGACAGCCCATTTTCAGTGGAGGCCCGGGGAGAAAAGCTCCACATACAAATTATACAGAACATTCAGTTTCAGTTACATTAATGTTAGAAGGCTATCCAGTAATAATAGGCATGATTTTAAGATAACACAGTATAGTGTACATGTCAGAGTTAACACTGTATTAACAATAAGTAGCTGGGAAATGGATTGATCAGGGGAATGTGAGTGAAAAAGACAGGGAGGAATAGGTTCAGGAGTGGTAGTAAGGTAGGTATAGAGAGAGAGGGTGGGTATCCAGGTTGAGTAGGTAACAGGGGTAGGCACGTCTGGGATTGTTAGAGTGCTGGTTGGTTAGAAAGAGGAGGAATGCATGGATGAGAAAGAAGTTGGAGAAGAAAAGCAGAGGGGTAGAGTCGGGGTAGCAGTGTCTAGAGAGTTATTTTTGGCATGGGCATAGCCAGCAAGAGGAGAGATGTTGTCTAAGAGACCTTTTAAATAGGGCAGGGCTACTGATGGAGGTTATAGCTGATGGGCGGGAGTTCCAGAGTTCTTGTAACTATAGGTTCAAGTTGCTGTATGTAACACACTTACAAAACCTCCATGCTTTCTCAGCTTTCCCCAGTGAAGTATCACACTTGTAGAGTAAACTATCAATTGCTGTTAAGGAATCCACTTCAAAATCTGAATTCAAAGCGGTAAGAAACCAGCAGCTTATGATGAAATGGGAAGGCAGCTTTACAGCTAGTGTCATATAACTCCTTTTCAATACACCATTATATTGGGTGACTTCAACTACCCAAACATAGACTGGGAGCATTACTCTAGCTCCAACACCCTAGCCCAAAAGTTCCTAGAATTTATAAACTCAAATGCTATGGAACAACTTGTTACCACTCCCACAAGAGGAGAAAGCATACTGGACCTGATCATCACCAACATGGGGACTCTATGCTCCAGACCAGAAGTGTATCCCTCACTGGTAAGATCAGACCATAAACTAATCTCACTGGATATTCACATCCCGACCCCACCCCCTGCCCAGCAAACCACAGTGAAAAACTTCTCTAAAGCAAATTTCACACTCCTCAAAACCGAGGTGGAATCCTTCAAAGCCCCGGGCCTGTGGAAAATACGGCCCAGACCGCAGAATCCTTTATAAACGCATTCTATGAACACCTTCAGGCATGCATGGATCATGCGATCCCAAATAAAACCAAGACCCAGTCCTCCAAAGGCAGACGTCCTGTCTGGTGGACCCCAGCCATACACAAACTATACAATAGAAGGAGGAAGCTACTACATGATAGAGCAAAATCCCAAAAAGGGAAGGCATCACTGATCAGTATTAGCAAAAAACTACGGGCACTCATAAAATTGTCTAAGGCCAGCTTTGAGAGAAAAATTGCACAGGACACTAAGGACAATCACAAGGCTTTCTTTAGTTATGTTAGGAACCTGGGTGGTAATTCCCAGATATGCTCAGAATTAGTCCAAAATGACAAAAAATAAACTGAACCCACAGACATTGCCAACATCCTAGCTGACAGGTTCAGCACAAACTTCTCCCCCCCCTCCCCACCAAAAGGGCAAATATCTATCCCAGCAGAGAGCTGCCCCCCTGACATCTCAGATGCTCAGGTTAGAGCCGCCCTCTCCAAAGCAAAAAACACAGCATCAATGGGACCAGATGGTGTCCCGGGCTGCATCCTACATGAACTCCAAGAAGAGCTAAACCCAAACATAAAACTACTGTTCAATCTCAGCCTTACTACAGGATATGTGCCCAAAGAGTGGCGTACAGCAACATTGGTCCCTCTCCATAAAGGTGGTGCCTCAATGGATGCTGGAAACTATCGCCCCATAAGCCCGACTAGCTTGGTCTGCAAAGCTATGGAAAGGTTCATCATGGACCTCATAAATAAAGATATTGGGGACCTACAGACACTGGATCCTACCCAGTTCGGCTTTGTTAAGGGCAGATCCTGCCTCTTAAACCTGGTCGATTTTCTTTGAAACAGTCACCAAGGCCATTGACGAGGGGAAGGTGGTCCACACAGCCTACCTGGACCTCGCAAAATCCTTCGATACAATACCCCACTCGGGCATTATAGATAAGCTCACCAGCTTAAATATAAACCCCTATGTCACTAGATGGATTGCAAACTGGCTCAAGGACAGAACCCACATGGTTAGAATTGCTGGAGCCATGTCAGACTCCAAACCAGTTACAAGTGGTGTCCCACAAGGCTCAGTCCTGGGACCTCTCTTGTTCGATATATATTTCTCGGAGGTACAGGCCAACACGGTAGGACTGTGGCTGACCAAGTTCGCAGATGACTGCAAACTGGGCGCCATAATTGACTCTCCAGCCGACACAAGCATCCTCCAACAGGGCCTCATAGAAACAGACAACTGGTGCCAGAGCCATGGCCTCAAGCTAAATGCCAAAAAGTGTATAGTCATCCCCTTTGGCAAAACAAAGTGCCCACAAATTGCCACATAGGTGGTAATCCATTAAGTACAGAAGAAGTAATTAGGGACCTGGGGACCCAAGTTGATAGCAATCTCTCATTTGACAACCACGTAGCCAAAGTGGTTAGAAAAACATTTTATATAGCCCACCTAATCATGAAGGGATTCACATCTAGATCAGGGGAGGTCATTGTGCCTCTTTACTCATCCCTCATCAGGCCCATAATTGAGTACAATGCCCCTTTTGGGATGTACCTTACCAGACACCTGCAGCAACTGGAAAGACCCCAAAAGTACCTCACCAAGAGGATCAAAAGGCTCAAACAGATGCCATATGCTGCCCAGTTAAAGAAACTCCAGCTCTACTCAGTGGCATACCGCCTGTTCAGAGGCGATCTGTGCCTGACGTATAAAGCCATGTCCAACCCGAATTAATGGACATGCTGCACCTCAGAAAATCCAAATCCCATCTTGCTACGCGCTCGAGAGACTTGAACCTCAGCACTGAAATAAATAGGACATGCTGGAGGGACAGATTCATAACCCAGAGGCTCCCTTCACTCTGGAATAAAATCCCAGTCCAGGTTAGGCAGAGTCCCTCACTGACTCTCTTCAAGAGGAATCTTGATGAGTGGATGGGAGATCGTAGGTTTACCCCGGGTATCACTTCTGTATCACTGTTAGACAGAGGCACAGTATACTAACCTCAAAAAAGGGCATAGCAAAATAAATTTAAAATGGGTGGCGAAAGCCAAACACATTCTGGCTAGGCTTATAAATGCCCTAGGGCAGATAGCCTAGTATGAACCTATGAACCTATGAACCTATGAACAAGCACTTTCCCTTTCACCTCCCACTTTCCTAGCATTGTTCCACCAGTAAATCACAAATTCCTGTTCTTTGGTTTCTATTCTGAGTTAAGCAGTCCATGTGCTGGTTTGTGTAGTTCATCTTGCAAATATTACCTACATAACTGTAGACTCTTATATATGTATCATAGGAATAGTGGCAGGTCACAGTGCAATGTTTGTATAAATTGTACAATTGTTAACTCTTATATAGTTATCTGCATATACTCATGTATTCATAATGAATCTCTTCTGTCAGCCATAATGCTGTATTTACCAGTGCATTCCAAAATTAACTGACTCTTGAGTCTGTTAACCAAATACATAATTCCATACTGCAACTAGTGTACAGCCCTAAGTCTACTGTAATATGTGTGCAGTAGGGCGATTTGTGTCTTACATTTTCTCATATGCTTAGTAACATCAGTTTCTGCTTGATGTGTGCAAAGCTTTCTGCTCTACTAATAAATAGTATAATTGGTGCAGACATTTTTTTTCTCGTTGGCCATCTACTGAAAATGGTCGCCTTCCAGCTGGAACTTCTTGTTCAGCGAATACAAAATGATGAATACATAACATTCCAGTCCCAGGGAGTAACATTTGTCTTCAGGGAGGTCTTAAATGTAAACTCCTTTAAGAAAAGATTTAGCTAAAAGATTACCTGCTACTTGAAGAAGTACAGGCTGATTTTATAAATGTTTGTACTTTAATTCTTCAGACGTCAAAGATTTTATGCTTTTGTTTAAACATATCGCTCAACTTGAGAGACTCGTAAATACAGAGATCAGTGACCTTAAAACATTTTAGTTTTCAGGACAGTCTGGCAACATTTTCTTTACTAAGTCTCTTATAGTCTCCACAGTGAAGATCTGTGTCTAGACTTTCAAGCCATGAAAGATACAACCCCTTTGACCTCATATTCCTTCACAGAACAAATGGTACCTCAAATACTCAGTTGAAGAAACTAAACCTTCATCAACACACAGACAGATACGACATGGTGTAAGCGATTAAAATCCCAATGTATCCCTCACCTTTGGAGCAAACTTCTACTATATGTCAAACAGTCATACCTTTGTCACCTTCAAGGTAAACCTAGATTATTGGATGGGAAGCCTTAAATTCTCCCATGGTTTATCTTGTTTTGCCCTGCCTGAGGCTAGAGAGAACTTTTGAATGGGTGTTTTTGATAAGGCTTGTAAATGCCTACAAAACTGATTGTGTAATACTTGTCTATAAACATATGAACCTATAAGAAATGACTGAAATAGTACAACAGTCTTGGAAATGGACATGTAAATGGTTCTAACCCCTGTACTTTTGTTTTCTTTAACAATTTTTTTCTATTTCTTCATTCATCATTTTCTAATAGTAGGTCCTATAAATTTTATTTATGATTTTCAATAAATCAGAAAACTGTTTTGTACCACTAAGAAGGAATATCCTATCCTCAAGCTGAAAGACATAGTGACTTCCAGTGTTGTGCTAGTTACTTATAAAAGTAATAAGTTACTATTACTAGTTACTTTTCAGTGAAAGTAATGTAGTGTTGTTACCTCATAGCAAGAGGTTCTCCCGTTCGATTTTCGGCTGGGCTTGGGAGTCCCTTCTTTGTGGAGTCTGCATGTCCTCCCCACGGTTGGGTAGCATTCGAAAGACATGTGTGCATAAATGGGCATGCCTTCGTTGAAGGTTGGGTGTCGAGCTGGCACCTTGGCGTTTCATAAAAATCTACTGCCGATCATTAGCAGACCGGAGTTCCGCTGTGGCAACCCCATACCGGGAAAAGCCGAAAGACAAACAACAACTTATTACTTTTCTAAAAAGTTATATATTACTATTACTAGTTAGTAACCAAAGCAATGTGTTACTTTTACGTAAGTATAGTTTATTAAGTATAATATTGAGATTTACTCACACAAGTAAACACATACATATAAATGTATTATTAAAGTTGTATACACAATGTTACAATGATGATGAACAGCATTTAACAGTTGAAAAACTCCAGCAGGCTAGTCTTTATAGCTGGGCAGCACATTGATGCACCAGTCAGCATTATCACCTCGCAGTAGGAGGTTCTCTGGTTCAGTTCTCTGCTGGGGTGCCTTCTGTGCGGAGTCTGCATGTCCTCCCTGTGTTTGTGTGGGTTTTCTCCCACATTTCCAAGACATGCTGCAGGTGGATTAGACCTTCTAAATTGGCCACAGGTGTGAGTGTGTGCATATGTGTGCCTTCTGAGGAAGGTTGGGAGCTGGGCCTGCAACTCATTACCATAAAACTCTGCTGCCACTTGTTCTGTGGACTGATGATCTACTGTGGTAACCCCTAATGGGAAGCTGAAAGGAGAAGAAGATGACTAGTCTTTATAGCTAGAGAGTCACAAATAATAATTAAACCAAGCCATACACAGTCAGCAGCACAAGACTTATTTTGTCTATTTTCAGCAACTAAAAATTGAAACCCCAGAATACTTTTAAATAGAACATAACAAAAAACTGTCAAAACAAAGGTTGGTTGATCATAAATCCACCTGAAGAGTCTTGGTTGGTGCAGTGGGTTGGGTTGTTGGGTGCTAAACCAATGAGCGCTGAGTTTGATTCCTGTATGGAGAACCAATGCCATTTATTATATGGCAAGGTAAGGATATGATCACTAGCAGGCTAGAATTGTCCCAGTGTTGGGGGGTGTTTTAGTGGATGAGAGTCCCACAGTACCAGAGCAGGGCCAGAGTCTGGTCAACATTAGCTTTCACCTCCTTGCAGTACTAAAAAAATGAAGTAAATTATGCTCCAGACTAATTCTAATGATTTATTATGAATCATACCTCTCAAACTGGAGAAATCAAAAATCTGGATAAAGGCCCATGAAAAGTAGGTACAACTGGCCAGAAATCTGGACACTAATCAACATAAAATTTGCATGTATTATAATGTAACTCTGCCCGCTCTGATGGAATTGTGGGATTCCAACATTCATATAGTTGTGAAAATGTTGCACTTATGTTATTTTAATGCAACACCACACTTGTGTAGAAGTTTATGGTTACGTTAGTCAAGTACAGCTCTAATTAGTATCATTATTAGTTGACTGCAGTGCATTACTCTTTCTCAAAAATGTTTTCATTCTTATCCTTCAGAAAATGCACACTAACACAAAGCATGCCATTCTAAACCGTTCTAAGTTTATAAGCACCCTATTGAAAATTTGTTCCTGATTTCAGACCAGTGTCCCCCCTCCACACATTATGTTTGGCTAATGGCTATGTTTAAAATGTTTTGTGCTGAGGTGCTCAGAGCGGTATATGAGATCTGCAGGCTACTGGCTCTTAAAGTGCATTTCTTTTCTTTGGGGAAACATTTGTAACACAAGCTCATTAACATGATATCCGCCTTACAAACAACAGGATAATATGTGATTGTACCTACAAATTATTCCTGATTTTGCCTTCATTTTTTTGCCCCGCCTCTGGTAGATGCTTGATTTTCTGTTAAATTGTTGAGGATTTTAACAACTCAGTATATCTTATTGTTCAAAATGCATAATGACACAAAATCTGTAAGTGAATTAGAATAATAGGTGCCTGAATCTGAATCCTTATACCCTCCTCCGGCATTATCTACATGTGGGTCATGAAATCAGTGTCATTGGCAATTGTTCCTGTAGTCAGTAAGGAGTAGCAAATGGTCCTCCATAAAGGAGAAGACACCACCATCACAGAGAATTTTTTTTTTTTAATTGAAGCCTCTTAAAAGTAGGATTGGTTTGGTGCCCTTGTCGGCATGCCAAAATCGGGATTTAATGGGGCCAATCGGGAATTTGTGGCACCCTATTATTTTGAGCCCAAAACCGGGAAATGCTGAGGAATTTGGTACAGTTGAGAGGTATGTTATGAATGAGTTGTGCCAACATTATGTTGTAATTTTTTATCCAAATTGCCTCCTAACATCTGATTACTATCCATACTATCCAGGGCCCCCGGAATTTTCTATCACTCTTTAGGGGGCGATCACCCACGTTGAAAGCCACTGGTTTAAGCAAAAGTAACTCACATTTAAGTTACTAGTTAGTAAAAAAAGTAATATATTACTATTACTTTATTAGTATTTTGAAAACGTAACTAGTTATATTACTAGTTACTAGAAATTGTAATATATTACAGTAATATATTACATATTGTAATATATTACTGTCTTCACGGCCTAAGACCAATTTTGGATCTTGGTAGTCTGAATCAATTTGTCAAACAAGCGAAGTTCCACATGATCGCTGTTCAGTCCATTCTGCCACTGTTGCAGAAGGATGATTGAATATGCTGTATAGATCTCCAGGATGCACTCTATCATATCAAAATACCAAAGCACTCCAGCAGATATCTATGTTTCTGTCTGGGAGCCAGTCACAATCAGTTCAGAGCCCTGCCTTTTGGTCTCACCACAGCCCTCAGGATGTTCACCAAATGCATGGCAGTGGTTGCAGCTCACTTCAGACTGCATGGAGTCTGTCGGTTTCTTTACCTAGATGACTGGATTCTTTCTGCTTCCACCAAGCCTCTACTGATTCAGGCCAGGGATTACTTGCTCCATTTGTGTCTTCAACTGGGCAGCACAATGAACTACTTAAGTCTCAGCTCTCCCCTACTCAAACCATGGAATTCATTGGCACTTGTCTGGATATGATGACATAGATTGCAGGCTTACCACAGACAAGGTTAAGCAATCTATGGAACCAAGCATTACACATTCTCTCTCTTCCTTCCCCTACACTACAGCCAGGCTGGTGTTACAGCTTATTGGATCAATGGCAGACTCAATAGTTTAATATGTCTAACAAGATTTTACATGGGGGTGCTACAGTGGACCCTTGCAGTACAATGGTCAATAGGATGTCACCCTCTGACTGCACCCATTTGAATTGCAAATATTTGCAAGCAACACATAACCTGGTGGATTCATGCAGTAGTTGTTTCTCTGAGCTGCCCTTTTATTCTTCCTATGCCCAAGGCCACAGTGACAACAGGTGTCTCCCAACTGGGGTGGGGGGCATTACTTGGGAAGCATGGTCCAAGGCATGTTGTCTCAGATGTCAGTGTTTACATCAATATCCTAGAAATGAGAGCAGTCCTACAGGCATTGCAGGTATGCCTAAATATTCTGCCTGTAGGGATAGTGGTTGTTCAGATGGATAATATGTTGGTAGTCTGGTACATCAACAAACATGGAGGAACACGGACCTACCCCCTATATCGAGAGGCAATGAGAGTATGAAGAGTTTGCAAACACCTAAAACACTCACTTAATCTGGATGAAAATGCCCAGGCCAAGGCTTCAGTAATTTTTAACTGATGCCTCAGAAACTAAAACAAGAAATGATGGGATCTTAGCTGGTAACCAAGTTGCTGAGGTTGTCCTAAAACAAGTTTTAGGACAACCTCAGCAATTTGGTTACCAACTAAGATCCCGTTGTTTATTGTTTTATGCAATGAGAGTATGGCAATGGCAGTGGGTGATCTCTTCCCAGCCACTTTGTATTGGAACACATATTCCATGGAAGTCCAACATGCTAACAGATAAACTGAGCAGTTCCATTTTACTTCTTCCCAAGTGGTCTCTCAATCAGTTATTTGAGAAAACGCTATTTCACCAATAGGGCCAACAGTGCAGTGCCCATTTTGCTTCTCCCCTTAATTCCACGTGCACCAGGTATTGGTTAGCTGACTAGAGGGCGAACGCGATCTGAGGTAATTCAGGCGAAGAGGGGGTTATGGGTAGTGGGAGGAGCTCAAGCTATGGAGCCTAAGTCAAATGAAGTGGCCAAAGTTGGATCCGAGACTCATCGGTAAGGAAGGATGAAAACAAACAACACAGATTGCATACTTATGGTGAGTACACAACTTTTATTTTCTCACTTTGTGGCTTCCCAACCAAATCCAGTGCAGTGAAATTAAGCAATGACTGATGTTTGCTAGCAGTCATTTTCAGTCTAAGCCAAATGTACTGGAATGGCCATGGGAATTAAAGATATGAAAGAAGTAGCATTGTGTAAGTGTAGAGGAACAGATCTATATTCATGGTATGCCATTAAGCCTTGAATAGTAAAATGATGAAAGGTTAAATATCAGACCGCTATTAGCAGAAGCAGATGCTCCTGTCTACAACCTCACATGGTTTCAACTGAAAACAGGAAAATAACATTTTAATACTCTGTCATGGAAATGTAACCTGGACTGGTCTGACTCTGATAGAAAAATAACAAGGCTATGTCTGATATTACCCTTACGCCCCTCAGTAACCCTTACATTCCTCTGCCCAGCTTATATATTTTCACTCCAGGAGTGAACAAATCTTACAGTGAAAATATTGCTTTACAAAGGAGTCTTGACTGCAAGAGTTAGTGAGTGTAATCCCTCAGAATTTGGCCAGAGGAGTAGAGCAGAAAGGCACTTTTGCCAGCTCACCTATTCTGGGTAGAAGGGTGGAGTTTACAGTATAGGGTTAGTAGAACTTGGATGAAACCAATTATTCTAGCCTAGATGCTTGTGCATATGGAATGCTGATTATGAACAGGGCAGAGCAGTAGGGACAACATACCAAAAATGCCCTATGCTGCTATCAGGATTGCAGCATATTGGGAAATCCTAATCACATCTGTACAAGCTTCCCCGATTGCTAAATTTAAACACTGCTCTAGTGTGTGGGACCAGTCTGAAGGGACAAGTCAGACAGGTATCAGGAATAGTGAAGCAGACGATGAAAAAGGGAAAAGAAGTCTGGAACACATTTGATGGTAGAAGCATCGCTAAGGTGGGGTGATGGGGGCAGCTGCCATTGGCATAAAGTGTTATGGGGTAAGATTGGGTCTTCAGTGCATTCATTTTATGCTGCTGGAACTGAAGCAGCACTTTAGTGCTCTATGTAAGACCTAAAAAATCTCTTTCATTTTAAAATGTAATAGGCTGCTTGTGACATTTGCCGCAAGCAATGTGCTGCACTTTTAAATTAAAGAAGAGATTTTTATTTTTGCATTTGCGGTCAGAAGCACTTTCCATGTGAGGTATAAACTGCAGTAAACTGCTTTCCACAAGAAAATAGGTTATTTTATTTAGCTCCTTGTGTAGCATGGATTGTAAAATGGAATGGACCTGGCTGGCTTTCTCTTTACATTGGTAGTAGGCTGGGCAATGAACTTTTTTTTTAATAAGTTGAGGTGGGGGGTGTCAAATTGGAGGATGGCACCAGGCATCAGATTAGTTAGCTACACCTCAGTCTGATGGAAGCTAGCTGTAGTGAGAACCCAAAATAATGTGTGGTTACTGTCAAACCATGTCAAAGTATGTTTCTGTGACCATGCTTGGCAGTGTGCTAAAATTCTAAAATTATTATTATTTTTTTTTGGCATTGTAGGATGTTATAGGCAGGAATATTCATTCTGGTAAAAGATGCCTAGCTTTTAACTTTCAACTATTCTGTGTTCAGGAAAGCCCAAGTTGAGGTTTTATAGCACTGCAAAGGGATCAACAGAAATGTTTTGTAGAAAATGCATTATATTCCCTTACAGTTTATGTTGTTTGCTCAGTGCCTTGAGTTAATCAGCTGAATGCAGGTAGTTTTGTTCATTATGTAGCAAGTATAAAGAAAGAAAAACTTTTTCTGTGGCTAGATTGAGGATACTTCCAAACAGAAAATAGTAAACATGTTGGAGATTGGTTACAATATTTAAAACAAGCACAACTGGACTAGTTCTGTGGCACAGAGAGATGCAATACTGACCGTAACCCAGGAGATGCAAGGTCGACTAGCACTTGGATGCTCAGTGAGATGTGCTGGGGAGAGGGGTGTGAGCAGCTTGTGCTGGCCCATCCGTGCTGAGAGGAGGGAAGTGGTGGACCCACTTAGCCAACTTCTGTCTTTGCAATCTTGCATGACAACAGTGACCATACAGCCTGAGAACATGAGCTTGGCAATCCAAGTTAGTGATGGTAACCCTCAAAGTTTGCATGTGTGAACATTCACACACCAATGGAAGGCTGATAATGCCCCTATTGTGATGCAGGTGCTCATGTCAGCTACTGGGATGGGGTTTGGGGCCCTATAACTTCAAATGGCTGTCTATATGAAGCTTGTTTCAGCTACATATTGTACTTCTTTTACTGCCTGCACTTTAACAAAGTTGTTTTTGTGCTTAAATTACCTGTTTAACTGTTGCAGGCTACACACTCAAGTGTGATAGCCATTTCTGTGCATTTAAAGTGTTTTTTGATTGTATCTGCTTTATTTTCTGAAAAAAAACAAAAATATATACTTGTTTCCCACCTTTCTAAGCTAGTATAGTTCAGTTTTCAGGTTAGTGCTGAATTCAGGGCTGTGTTACAAGTTTTTGTGTTTGCCCGTAACTTACTTGGATAGCAGGAAGTTTCTCTGTTCTCTGTGAGAGAGGGAGATTTGAGCAGCCTATCTGTCCCTGGAGGAGTCGTTTCAGCCCAGAAATTAGTAGTTTATTGGCCATTTTGGGCTAATTTCTATCTCTTTTATTTCCCTGCTATAAAACCCGCATTTGCGCGGTTTTGTGTGCCGGGCAGCTCCGGTTAGCTAGGGTATAACTATTCCCGGCTCCACAAAGTGTACTCTTCAATTTTTCTCTTGGAACTAGACAAACTTTCAACTTAAGCACTCAAAGCATTCACTTCTCATCCTGGCACTTGCTTAAAACTCATAGCAAACACTAATAAACCTTAGCACTAGACCCCCCTATACTGTAGAGAAGGACAAGGCTCTCTATTCAACCTTACCAGCCAATCAGTAAAACAGTTCACTGTACCTATCCAGGCATGTCCAAAGGGCAGTTTCAGGTGTACTCTCTGGTCCAACTGGTGAATCTGGGCATTTTGAGGCAATGTTACAATTGCCTCATGTAAACAGACAACCTCTCCTCCTTCCACCAAACACTAATACATGCTAGAGATGCAATTATACAGCCAAACTGGAGTCTAAGCTCTCTCAACCCAAGACTGGACCAGGCAGTCAAGAGGAGAAGGGAATTACTTGCATCACACCACCAGTCTCACATAGACCTATGAAACTAGCACCAGCAAAAAACACACATAAATACACAAAAACATAATCGGAAGATCTAAATAAAAATCTGCAAAAGCAGCAGAGACCTCCAAAGCAGACACCCAAGCAACCTCCACCCCCCCAACTCAAACCATGAAACACATACTTCACAAAACCAGTGTGCCACGCAATCACATCCCTTAAGGCAAAATAACATACCCAACACACTAGTAATAGTGACTCTATAGTTGGGCACACTGCCATCCCACTCACTAGGCTGAACAAGGAGAAGATTACTGTTTGCTGCCTGTCAGGTGCCAGGATCTGCCACATAACACAAGCATTCATGTCACTCCAGAGCAAGTACAAATATGACTCTGTCATTGTCCATATTGGTGTGAATGACCTGAGCCGTACCTCCCTGGACTAATGGAAAGAGACATGGAGGAGCTCTCTGATCATGTAGCCCAGGCTGGTATGACCCTGTCCCTGAATAGCATCCTGCCCTCATCAAGAATGATACCATGGCATAGAGAAAAAATGATCAAGTTCAACAATTGGCTAAGCTTCTGATGTCATTCAAAGGGGATCCAGTGTCTGTCAGCCTGGGATGACATGCTCGACAAGCCACTCTGCTTCGCTAGAGATGACTTGCATCTGTCACCCTTAGACTTTCGAATACTGGCCATGGCTCTTGCCATCCCCATAGTGCCTTTTTTAGGAAAGGCTCAAAAGACAAACCCACCACCGTAAATAGCACAAGTAACAAAAAACTGAGGGTAATGCTACTCAATATCAGAAATCTAAACCTCAAAATGCACGCAATCAAGGCACTCCTCAGTATGGAGAAAATTGATATATGTGCAGTAACAGAAACCTGGTTTAAGGCTGCAGAGAGCACCCCGGCTCTACCAGGCTACAACTCATACTATACATTTTGGCCACAAAACCCAGACTGAAATACAAAAGGCGGGGGAGTATCCATATTTATCAAGGATACCCACACCTCCAGGTTAGTGGCACAGCATGATGCTTCAGAGATCATCCACGTGCAGCTAACAACTGGAAAAATTGCTATTCAAATTTTAGCTTGCTACAGATCACCCACCATGTCCCAGGACCCCCAATCCGCATTTGTGTAAACACTGGGAAATATAAAAGTCCTACCAAACACCCTGATATTGGGTGATTTCAATTACCCAAACATTAACTGGGAGAACTACTCAAGTACAAACTCCCTTGCCCAACATTTCCTAGAATTTATAAATTCAAAACTCCCTGGATCAACTGGTCAACACCCCCACCAGAAGTGGCAACATATTGGACCTGGTCATCACCAACATGCAACCGGTGTTCCACACTGGACGTCAACCCCTCATTGGTTAGATCTGACCATAAACTAATCACTCTGGATATCCACATTCCGCCACCACCCCCGGTCAAAGAAACCACCCTGAAAAATTTTTCAAAAGCAAACTTCCTGTTACTTAAGACCGAGGTGGGAAGTTTCAAAGCCCCCATACTAAAGGATAACGCTGTCCAAGCTGCAAAATCCTTTACTAATGCACTCTACGGGCACCTACAAGAATGCATGGATCATGCTATCCCAAACAAAACCAAGACTCACTCCTCCAAGAAAAGGAAACCAGTCTGGGGGACCCCTGCCACAAACAAGCTATACAATAGAAGGAGGAAACTAGTACAGAAAAGAGTAAAATCCCAAGAAGGGAAGACATCCCTGATCAGTATCAGCAAAAAACTACATTCCCTCATAAAATCATCCAAGGCTAGCTTCGAAAGAAAAATTGCCATGGACTCCAAAGATAACCACAAGGCATTCTTTAGCTATGTCAAGAATCTAAGTGGCAATTCTCAGATCTGCTCTGCGTTAGTGCAGAATGGCACAAAATACACTAAACCAACCGATATAGCCAACATCCTGGCAGACAGGTTCAGTGCAAACTTCACCCCCCTATCACCCCCAAAAGGGCCCATAACTATATCAGAAGAATGCAGTGCACCTGAAATCACAGACACTCAGGTTAAAACAGCCCTCTCCAAAGTCAAAAACACAGCATCAATAGGACCGGACAGTGTCCCAGGCTGCATCCTACATGAGCTCAAAGATGAACTAAACCCTCACCTAAACACACTGTTTAAACTCAGCCTCTCCACAGGCTATGTACCCACAGAGTGGTGCACAGCAATGGTTATTCCACTCCACAAAGGTGGAGCCACAACGACCCCGGGAACTATTGCACTATAAGCCTGATTAGCTTGGTCTGCAAAACTACGGAGTGCATCATCATGGAGCTCATTAACAGAGACATTGGGAACCACCAAACACTAGACCCTACCAGGTTCGGCTTTGTTAAGAGCAGATCATGCCTCCTAAACCTAGTGGACAACTTTGAGACAGTTACCAAGGCTATAGATGAGGGAAAGGTGGTCCACACGTCCTATCTAGACCTTGCAAAGGCCTTCAACACCATTCCCCACTCAGGTATTTTAGACAAGCTCACCAGCCTGAACATAAACCCCTACGTCACGAGATGGGTTGCCAACTGGCTCACAGACAGAACCCACATGGTAAGAGTTGCGGGAGCTGGGTCTGACTCTAAACCGGTTACAAGTGGCATTCCCCAGGGCTCAGTCCTAGAACCCTTCCTGTTCGGCATATACTTCTCAAAGGTACAGGCAAGCACAGGAGGACTATGGCTGGCCAAGTTCGCAGACAAATGCAAACTAGGGGCTATAATTGACTCTCCGGCTGACACAGACATCCTCCAAAAGGGTCTCACTGAGACAGATACCTGGTGTCAAAACCATGGCCTCAAGCTAAATGCCAAAAAGTGCATAGTCATCCCCTTTGGAAAAAACAAAGTACCCACAAACTATCACATAGGTGGTAGCCCCTAAATACGGAAGACATATTAAGGGATCTGGGGACCCAAGTAGATAGTAACCTCTCTTTTGATAATCACATTGCCAGAGTGGTTAGAAAATCCTTCTCTGTGGCCCACCTGATCACAAAAGGGTTTGCATCTAGATCAAAAGAGGTCATTGGGCCCCTCTACGCATCACTCATCAGACCCATCATAGAGTACAATGCCCCATTTGGGATGTACCTTACAAGACACCTGCAACAACTGGAAAAACCACAGAAGTACCTCACCAAGAGGATCACTGTCCTCAAGCAGATGCCCTATGCAGCTCGACTGAAGAAACTCCAGCTGTACTCGGTTGCATACTGCCTACTCAGAGGTGATCTCTGCCTGACATACATGGCCATGTCCAACCCAGAGTTGATGGACATGCTCCACCTAAAGAAAACCAAATCCCCTCAAGCCACATGCTACAGGGGTCTAAACCTCACCACAACAATAAATAAGACGTGCTGGAGGGATAGATTCCTGTCCCAGAGACTTCCCATGCTCTGGAACAAGATTCCAATCTACATTAGGCAGAGCTCCTCACTAACACTCTTCAAGAGAAACCTTGACGATGGGAAACAGGAAGTTTACCCCGGGGATCACTTCAGTGGCTCTGCTCGACAGAGGCACAGGGAACTAATCTAAGGGGGCGGCGAAAGCCAACACATTCCGGCTAGGCTTATAAATGCCTTCGGGCAAATAGCCTAGTACCTACCCATGAACCTATGGCTGATGGATATCAGGCAATGGGGAGGACAACAACTCAAACAAAAAATGTATCTGGTATTTCATTTTCACATGTAGGGCAAGCCAGGATATTTAGTACATTATTTCTCTCGACCTTCTATTTAACAGAATTGTTTGGAATTCAGAATTGGCTGGAGACAAAGCCACCTACTGAAAACAGCTATTTTTGGTTCTTGTAGAAATAGTCAGTGAGCTGCTTGGATTTTAAATTCTAATGCATGCTGTGTTTAAAAGAAGATGCATTAAATTTTAAATAAGGCAGTCATATTGCAGGATTAAGGTCATTCCATGCATTAATTTTGCAAACAGACATTTCAAAAGGGCAATTGTTTAAGCTAGCATGATTCTCTTATCCCTGGTTATTTTTATACACCAGATGAAGATTCTGTTTGCATACACTGTGGTTTATATTACCAGTCTCATCTTGACAAAACGATTTAATCTGACTATGAGTTGAACATGCAAATTTGCTTTTGCCTCTGAAGTTAAATGAACACATTAGTAAAGTCTGTGCATTTGATGGCTTTACACAGAAGGGTTATTTCTGTAAATGGCTGGCAGTATGAATTAATAGTAAAGGAATGTGTGTTAGCTGCAAATAAGGATTTTATTTACTGTATCCTGTCTTGTTTCACAGTGACTTAAGCAAGCCCATATTCTTTGCCAGGGATACAGGTTATCTCTGAAAAGAGACAATTAAGTCTGATGGATCTAAACTGGTTGCCAAATCATAAGCAAATAAATACAAAATAAAATAAATATGCTAAATGCAGAGCTGACTGTATTTTCTCTTTTGTGCTAATAAACCTGCCATTTTTCATATTCCATAACTGACTCACCATCTGCCTGAAAGGAAAACATTTTTTAAAATATAATTTTATCAAGGTCAACATCTAACTGCTTAATGAAAGCTCCGAGGCCCATCTGTTACTCTGGCTTAAACACATTAAATTAATTTTGAAATGCCTGTTTTCTGGAACTCGGATTGTAAATGTTTTTTTTTATCTAGCTCTCAAATGTCTGTTCATATAAGGAGTGGGTTTGGCATAATGGGTAAGGTTATCACCTCATAGACAAGAGGTACGGGTTTGATGCTGATCTGGGGCTATTGGCTAGGCTTAAAATGACCATTTAGGTAGTTAGCTTAGTATTCTCCTATGAGCCTATAAATATTTGTGCAGGACTAATTTTAACAAACCGTGTATTCAGAAATACCACCAAGGTGTCCATTTTTGACTACACATGTTTACAGCAAAGGATTATAGCAATGAATAATATACCTTGCCTTTACATTTGGTATAATTTAATGAAATCTATATAGTTAATGCCATATAACATCAGCACCTCCACATGTCCTTGTTTGTTGCTTATTACCATTTTGAAAACAGCATTATCATATATTTTTGTTGGGTATATTTTTGTTGGGCAAGGGGAGATACAGGTTAGAAAAAGCAACACAAGGCTATATTGTGTGATTTCAGAGTTACTAAGTAAACTTAGAAATATAGATACTGGTAAAGGTATATGCAACACATATAGGTTCATATGCAAGTACTAGGTTAGCTGCCCTTGCAGGTCATTTTAAGCCTAGCCACTTTCTCTTTTTTTTTTTTGTTCAATATAAAGTACAGTTTTGTACCTACCATAAATGTAGATGTTCGAAGATCCACATTGCTGCAGTCTTTACTTATGGGGTAGTCCGCTGTCCTCGGTCGGCCCGAATACCAAAGTATTAGGCTGACGTCGGTCATGGGCGCCTAGATCTGACATCAGAGCGTCAGGGTATAAAGGCGCATGACCGACGTCATATCCTCAGTCTTTTCTTGCCCCAGATGTCAGAAGGCCAAACAAGAAAGGCCACAGCCAAAAACAGAATACCTCCCAAAACAAGCCCAACAACAACCATCACCTAAAGCATAGCACCATGTCAAACTACAGTGGGGAAGGAGGGAGGGTAAATTGGACTGCAGCAATGTGGATCTTGAACATCTACATTTATGGTAGGTACAAAACTGTACTATGTTCTTCATCTCACATTGCTGCAGTCCTTACTTATGGGTAGAATCCCAAAGCAACGGAAAGGGAGGTTCGTAAAAGTCATAGAGCGTTAGGGGCTGCTAAAATGCCCTGTAAAATTGCAGTGGCAAAGCCAGCCCTAGACTTAGAATAAAGAGGAAGGTGGTAATGTTTAGAAAAGTATGCACTGAACTCCAAGTAGCTGCCTCCAAAATGTCTTTGTAGCTACCCCTTAGAAAGGCCGTAGAAGTAGCAGTAGCCCTAGTGGAATGAGGCCTGATTCCAGCAGGAATCTCCTTACCATGATGGGAATAACAGAAAGAAATACAAAACCCAATCCATTTAGAAATAGTTTGTTTTGAAACAGGTTTACCCTGTGAACCCAAAGCAAAAGAAACAAGCAACTGCTGAGACTGTCTGAACTCCTGGTTCTGCTCAAATAATAACGCAACTGTCTGTGAATATCCAAAGTATGCAAAATTTTCTCCCTTTATTTTGGGGTTTTGCATAAAAAGTAGGCAAATGAATAGTTTGGTTTAAGGCCACACTAGAAACCACTTTAGGCATAAAGGAAGGATTAGTGCTAAAGATACCCTATCCTTATGAAAAATCAGGAAAGGCTCCACTGCCATGAGGGCCTGTAATTCAGAAACCCTTCTTGCAGAGGTAATGGCCAACAAAAGCAGTTTTCCATGACAAATACTTTAACTTGGCAGTAGCTGCAGGCTCAAAAGGTTGTAGAGTAAGTTTTTCCAACACAAAATTGAGATCCCAAGCAGGAGTAGGAGCTCTACGTGGGGTCTTATATTCTTTGCCCTCTAAGAAATTGCTTAAACAAAGGATGAGAGAATAAAGGAGGGTCACAATCATAGTGAGCAGAAATGGCTGCAGCATGGACCTTTATCGAGGAGAAAGACAAACCCTTGTCCAATAACTCAGTAAGATATTGAAGAGCAACACTTAAATCAGGTTTGGAGACATCAAAGTCCTTTCCTTTGCTCCAAATAAAAATCTCCTCCATTTATCAGAGTAAACTTTCCTGGTACTAGGCCTCCTGGCCTCCAAAATAACATTCAAAACTTGTTGTGGAAGCTGAGACCCTCCAGAGTCTAAAACAGAATATGCCAGGCTGTTAGATGCAGAGACTGAATCTTGACATTGAGGAAGTGATTGCCCTCTTGTGACAAAAGGTGCGGAATCAAAGGCAGAGGCCATGGAGGTTCTCGTACTAAACTCCTCAGTAGTGTTGTCGAGGCCAATCCGGTGCTATCAAAATCATGGTTGGCTTGTCTTGTCTGGCCTTCAAAAGTACCTTGGGAAGAAGAGGCAGAGGTGGAAAGGCATATACATGCAGATTGTTCCAACTGAATGATAGAGCGTCCACCTTCCAAGCTGTGTGATGAAACATTTTTGTGCAAAACTTTGGCAACTTGCAATTTAGTGGAGAAGCAAACAGATCTATGTCTGGAGTTCCCCATAACACTGTCAACTTTTGAAATACATGAGGATCCAATTTCCACTCGTGAGGATCCACTATTTGTCTGCTCAACACATCTGCTAAGGAGTTCTGTGCTCCTGGTAGAAACCTTGCCTGAAGATTGAGGTGTAGATTGAGTTTCCCACAAAATCATCGCTTGCCTGCAAAGAGGGTAAGAATGGGTTCCCCTTGCTTGTTGATGTACCACATGACAGTAGTGTTGTCTGTTTGAATCAACACCTGCCCTGGGTGAAGTAAATCTTTGAAAGCCATCAATGCAAACTGGACTGCTAACATTTCCTTCAAGTTGATATGCAAATGTTGGAGTTTGACAGGCCACGTGTCTTGCACCCATTTTCCATTGGTGTGCTCCCCAAGCCTTGTCCGAGGCATCTGTCGTTAGAATCTGACTCGCCTCTGGCCGGGCACAGAGAGTCCCTTGTTTAGGTGACATTCCTGAGCCCACCACAAAAACTCCTTCTGAATGCAAGGTATTATCTGAATGACAGTGTCTAGATCTTGGCAGTGCTGTGTCCATACATTTTTGAGATACCATTGAAGCTTCCTCATATGCAATTTGGCATTGGGAAGCACCAGAATACAAGATGCCATGAACCCCAAGGCTTGAAGGACTGTCCTTGCAGTCAGCCTGGACCGTAGAGACATTTGATGGAAATAAAGAGAAAGGCTTCTTTGTTTGTCCGGGGTCAAAAAGCCATCTGGGAAGCTGTATTCAGTCTCACACCCAGAAAGCACATGTCCTGAGAGGGTACTAGACTGGACTTTGTTTCGTTCACAGAATACCCTAGGCATCTTAACACTGCCATCACATACTGTAGATGATGAAGAAGTTCGTCCTTTTCTTGTGCAATAATCAGGCAATCGTCCAAATAAGGATAAATCTGTATTCCTCTTAGTCTGAAAAAGCTATCACTGGAGCCAGGAACCTTTGTGAACACTGGGCGCAGTAGATAAGCCAAAGGGCAATGCAGAGAACTGATAATGTAAATTTCCAGCCAAAAAGGTACCTCCTGCAACTGGGCCTGATAGGAACATGAAGGTAAGCCTCTTTGAGATCCAGAGTAACCATCCAGTGATCTTTTCCCAACAGAGGTAAAAGTTGTTGTAAAGTCAGCATCTTGAACTTTGGAATGTCCAGGTAAGTGTTGAGGATAGATAAATCCAAAATTGGTCTCCACGTGTTCCCTTTCTTTGGAACTAGAAACAGGCGAGAATAAAATCCTAGGCCCACTTCTGACAGAGGAACTGGCTGTATAGCTCCTATTTGAAGAAGTAAAGAACTTTGGTTGTGAGCCTCTATCCTTTGCCGAGGAGGGACGTCTGGCATGCCCTTGAAAGGAGGCATGGTATGGAAATAGAACTTGTAACCTCGGTTTATAATGTCCAATACCCATTTGTCCTGGGTGACTAAATGCCAAATTTGCTTGAAAAGAGCCAACTTTCCTCCCAAAGGAGCTGCCAGGCAAGAAGAATCTGGCAGCTGAAATGCAGGTCATTGGGCCTGTTTACGAAAGGACTGGCCCCTGCCCTCACCCAAGGGAGGGGGTTTTTGAAGGCCAGGTTGAAAATCACGGCTAACCCACAGAGTGGCACAGCATTTTCCCCCGTCACGAGATTATTGCCGACTCTGCCAAACGGTGTTGGCTCACAGGACATTGGGAACCTCACATGGCCTATAGTTGGCTTTGTAGCGATCATGCCTAACCTGGGATGAGACAGTAGGTTTTCCACACGTCCTATCTAGACCTTGCAAAGGCCTTCAACACCATTCCCCACTCAGGTATTTTAGAGCCAAGCTCATCATTCGGAACATAAACCCCCACGTCACGAGATGGGCTGCCAACTGGCTCACAGACAGAACCTACATGGTAAGAGTTATGAGCTGGGTCTGACTCTAAACCGTTACAAGTGGCATTCCCTAGGGCTCAGTCCTAGAACCTTCCTGTTCGGTATACTACTCTCAAAGGTACAGGCAAGCGTTGGAGGACTATGGCTGGCCAAGTTCGCAGACAAATGCAAACTAGGGGCTATATGGTGTGACTCCTCCGGCTGACACAGACATCCTCCAAAAAGGGTCTCACTGAGACAGATACCTGGTGTCAAAACCATGGCCTCAATTCAAATGCCAAAAAGTGCATAGTCATCCCTTTGGAAAAAACAAAGTACCCACAAACTATCACATAGGTGGTAGCCCCTAAATAATGGAAGATCGATTAAGGGATCTGGGGACCCAAGTAGATAGTAACCTCTTTTGATAATCACATTGCCAGAGTGGTTTAGAAAAATCCTTCTATGTGGCCCACCTGATCTGCTGTGTCGCCTTGTATCTAGATTGAAAGAGGTCATTGGGCCCCTCTACGCATCACTCATCAGACCCATCATAGAGTACAATTCCCCATTTGGGATGTACCTTACAAGACACCTGCAACAACTGGAAAGACCACAGAAGTACCTCACCAAGAGGATCACTGTCTCAAGCAGATGTACCCCTATGCAGTTCTCGACTGGAGAAACTCCAGTTGCACTCGCTGTATGCCCACTCAGAGGTGATCTCTGCCTGACATACATGGCCATGTCCAACCCAGAATTGATGGACATGCTCCACCTAAAGAAAACCAAATCTTCTCGAGCCACATGCTACAGGGATCTAAACCTCACCACAACAATAAATAAGACATGCTGGAGGGATAGATTCCTGTCCCAGAGACTTCCCATGCTCTGGAACAAGATTCCAATCTACATTAGGCAGAGCTCACCACTAACACTCTTCAAGAGAAACCTGACGAAAGTGGATGGAAACAGAAGTTTACCCCGATCACTTCAGTGGCTCTGCTGGACAGAGGCAACAGGAACCTTAATCTAAGGGGCTATGAAGCCAACACATTCCTCGCCAGGAACTTATAAATGCCTTCGAGCAGATAGCCTAGTACCTACCTATGAACCTATGAACCTATGGCTGATGGATATTAGGCAATGGGGAGGACAACAACTCAAACAAAAAATGTATCTGGTATTTCATTTTCACATGTAGGGCAAGTTTGGATATTTAGTACATTATTTGTCTCGACCTTCTATTTAACAGAATTGTTTGGAATTCAGAATTGGCTGGAGACAAAGCCACCTACTGAAAACAGATATTTTTGGTTCTTGTAGAGATAGTCAGTGAGCTGCTTGGATTTTAAATTCTAATGCATGCTGTGTTTAAAAGAAGATCCATTAAATTTTAAATAAGGCAGTCACATTGGCAGCAGGATTAAGGTCATTCCATGTGCATTAATTTTGTTGCAAACAGACATTTCAAAAAGGGCAATTGTTTTAAGCTAGCATGATTCTCTTTATCCCTCGTTATTTTTATACACCAGATGAAGATTCTGTTTCACACACTGTGGTTTATATTACCAGTCTCATCTTGACAAAACGATTTAATCTGACTATGAGTTGAACATACAAATTTGCTTTTTGCTCTCTCAGTTAAATGAACACATTAGTAAAGTCTGTGCATTTGATGGCTTTACACAGAAGGGTTATTTCTGTAAATGGCTGGCAGTATGAATTAATAGTAAAGGAATGCGTGTGAGCTGCAAATAAGGATTTTATTTATTCTATCCTGTCTTGTTTCACAGTGACTTAAGCAAGCCCATATTCTTTGCCAGAGATACAGGTTATCTCTGAAAAGAGACAATTAAGTCTGATGGATCTAAACTGGTTGCCAAATCATAAGCAAATAAATAAATACAAAATAAAATAAATATGCTAAATGCAGAGCTGACAGTATGTATTTTCTCTTTTGTGCTAATAAACCTGCCATTTTTCATATTCCATAACTGACTCACCATCTGCCTGAAAGGAAAACATTTTTTAAAATATAATTTTATCAAGGTCAACATCTAACTGCTTAATGAAAGCTCCGAGGCCCATCTGTTACTCTGGCTTAAACACATTAAACTAATTTTGAAATGCCTGTTTTCTGGAACTCAGATTGTAAATGTTTTTTTTTTATCTAGCTCTCAAATGTCTGTTCATATAAGGAGTGGGTTTGGCATAATGGTAAGGTTATCACCTCATAGACAAGAGGTGCGGTTTGATGCTGATCTGGGGCTATTGGCTAGGCTTAAAATGACCATTTAGGTAGTTAGCTTAGTATTCTCCTATGAGCCTATAAATATTTGTGCAGGACTAATTTTAACAAACCGTGTATTCAAAAATACCACCAAAGTGTCCATTTTTGACTACACATGTTTACAGCAAAGGATTATAGCAAAGAATAATATACCTTGCCTTTACATTTGGTATAATTTAATGAAATCTATATAGTTAACACCATATAACATTAGCACCTCCACATGTCCTTGTTTGTTGCTTATTACTATTTTGAAAACGGCATTATCATATATTTTTGTTGGGTATATTTTTGTTGGGCAAGGGGAGATACAGGTTAGAAAAAGCAACACAAGGCTATATTATGCGATTTCAGAGTTACTAAGTAAACTTAGAAATATAGATACTGGTAAAGGTATATGCAACACATATAGGTTCATATGTAAGTACTAGGTTAGCTGCCCTTGCAGATCATTTTAAGCCTAGCCACTTTCTCTTTTGGTATAATTTAATGAAATCTATATAGTTAACACCATATAACATTAGCACCTCCACATGTCCTTGTTTGTTGCTTATTACTATTTTGAAAACGGCATTATCATATATTTTTGTTGGGCAAGGGGATATGCTAGAAAAAAAGCAACACAAGGCTATATTATGATTTCAGAGTTACTAAGTAAACTTAGAAATATAGATACTGGTAGTTGCATATGCAACACATATAGGTTCATATGTAAGTACTAGGTTAGCTGCCCTTGCAGATCATTTTAAGCCTAGCCACTTTCTCTTTTTTTTTTGTTCAATATAACCTATTCCATTTGGCTATTGATTAGCATTACCCATTCCATGGTTAATAATTATATATTACCCCTAATTGGGATCATACCTTAGATAATTTGAAGGGACTCATGCATGTAATAAAGCATTTAGTAACTGCATCTGTCAATTAGTAGTATAGAAGGCAGTCCTGGTGGAAGTGTTCTGTTTCCCATCCACAAATCCATGAACAGGATAATGGACAGGGATGACCTTTGTTTTGTGAGGATGGGGAGTCTGATCCATAGTAGTGTTATCCTCTGTGAAATATACCTGTCCCTCCAAACAGTTCTGTTGATGTTACAGAAGATGTTTAGATCCCTAGACCAGGTATTTCTGATACCATTTTGACTTGCCGATATGCAGTAAATCCATCAGTAATGGGTCTGAGGAAGCCTTGTATGCCACACACATGTCACCTGTTAGCAGTCTGTAGAATAACAAATAGTGACAGGGCTTTGAGTCAGTCCATGTAGGACACGTTGTTTAGGCTTTTTATCTTTTTAGTAAGTTATCTCTGTGGGAGTTCTGGTTGTTACATGTGTCTGGACACAAAAGAGTTATATTCAATGGGTGGCCTAATAAGGGCTGAGTAAAGGGGGCCAATGACATCCATAGATTTAGTCACAATTCCTTTGTTTATAAGCTGTGCAATATAGAAGGACCATCTTACAATAATAGTTAGACACATGTTGGTCAAAAGATAGGTCATTGTCCGCATAAGTTTCCAAATCCCAAACTACTGGGTCAACTCGTAGGGGCGCATTGTCAATGTGGTAATTCCTTGGGGTAGATGACTTTGCAAAGGATACAGTACTGCATTTTTGGCATTTAGTTTCAGACCGTGATTTTAACACCAGTTATTTATTTCAGCCAAACCTTCTTGCAGAATGGCTAAGACATTTAGGAGTTCAGTGAGTGCTCCTAACAGTCATCTGCAAACTTTGTCAGCCAGAGCCCTTGGGTATTGGCTTTTACTTCAGAAAAGTAGATGTCAAACAGGAGAGGTCCCAGCAGAGAACCCTTTGGGAACTCCACTGGTGACTAGTGTCCTTGTGGAGGTAACTTCCCCTGTTTTGGTTATCTATGTCCTATCTGTGAGCCAGTTGGCAAGCCAGTGAGTGACATATATTTTAGCATCTTCTTATGAACAATAAAAGTTATCCTTTGGAACGTACTCTATGATAGATCTTTAAAAAAAAGTTGAGTAACATAAGGAAGATTTGATCAAAGTGAAAGAGGTTCCATTGTTATCTAAAAAATGAAATGTGAAAACTGCTATAATAATTAAAGTTGATAAGTTCAAGAACAAGGTGTTGCGATCCCCATTTACTTTAAGAATCATCAGTGAATCACAGTGGACTCTGAATCTTACACAAAGGTTTTGCAAATCCTAGAAAAAAATCAGGATCTGTCAGATAAAAATGTGAATGTAATATGTCATCCTTCTTGTAAATGCTCTGCAAGGCAGTTCCATGTTCATAGATTCATAGGTTAGTACTAGGCTAGTGGCCCTTGTGGGCTACTTTAAGCATAGCCAGTTACCCATTTTATGCTCAAATTAACCTATCCCATTTGGTTAGACATTGGCTTTACCCATCCCATGATTAATAATTATAGATTACTCCTAATGAGTATAACTGGGATCATACCATAGGCAATTTGAGGGGACCCATGCATGAAATAAAGCCATTAGTAGTATAGAGGGCAGTGTTGGGGTAAATTTCAGTTTCTCATTCATGGATCCAAGATGCACTTGAATATGGACAGGCATGATCTTTGTTTTATGTAGATGAGAAGTCTGTTCCAGAGCAGCAGTATCCTCTGTGAGATATACCTGTCCCTCCAAACCATTCTGTTGATGCTACAGAAGAGGTTTAGTTCTCTACACCAAATATTTCTAATGCTATATAACTTGCTGATGTGCAGTAAATTTATCAGTATTGGGTTGGAGGATGCCTTGTATGCCAGACACAGGTCACCTCTTAACAGTCTGTAGGATACCAGCAATATGTGACAAGACTTCACTCACAGGTGTTCAGAACAGGCAAGATTATGAGATATCAGAACAGCATACATTAGGTGTGGATATGCTGCAGAGAGATAAAAATATGCACATATTTTGATTCTTAGGCAGGGAGCAGATATTGCTCCTTGTTAGAACAATGTTCTGGTTTTAAGCAAATCATGTTAACCAGTTGAGGACCAAATGTTCAGTTTATCTGTGTAAGGAAATGGAAAGATCCATTCCTATCTAAAAATATAGTTAGTATAGAGCGATGGTGCACAACCTTTTTGTGGGGAGGGCCACTACACAAATTCTTAATGCATCTGCGGGCCACCTCAAAACATAGTAAGTCATTACGAGTTAACAATAGGCACAGGTGACTGGTGTTTTTATTTAAGACAGCAGTCATGAAATTGCCTGTTTTCTACATCAACTTTGCGTTTAACTTTATTCTGGCTTGAAGCCATGACTTATTACAAACTCTTGCAGAAAGTTACTACTGTTTACAGACTACAAGTTATAAACAACAAAGAATAGTTACTTCTGCAGCTAAAATTAGAGGTGTGCGCAACTGCAGTCAATTAGGTAAGTAAGCACGTGCTGGGAAGTTTGCGTGACTGGAGTAAGGCATAGCATTTTTTTACTTTTTTAAAAATATTTGGTTACTCTGTGGGGGCTGGATGGTGTTGCGTCCAGGGCCCAGACATTGTGCACCACTGGTATAGAGGTAGAGGGAAATAATAAGACCTTACACAGCATTGCTACTGATAGGAAATCATCAAGGCATATCATGCTCCTTTTAAAGTAGCCTACTGTGTATGATGTATGAATAGCATTTTATATTTACTGATTTCATCAGTCACTGTCACTCAGAAAAGGTATAAACAATAGCTTTCTACTGCTTAAGAGTCATAAACAGGAAATCACCCCCATGCTGTAGTATATCTAAAATATAAAATGATAAAATCATCCAAGGCCAACTTTGAGAGAAAAATCGCTAATGACACAAAAGACAATCATAAGGCCTTCTTTAGCTATGTTAGAAACCTGGGTGGAAACTCCCAGATATGAGTCTAGCCTCCCAAACATCTCAGATGCCCAGAACTGTGGTCCCACTCTCATAATGGAACTCATAAATAAAGACATTGGGGACCTACAGACACTGGATCATCCTGCCTCTTGAACTTGACTTTTGAAACAGTCACTAAGGCCATTGATGGGCATCATAAAACCCATATGTCACAAGTTAGAGTTGCTGGTGCCATGTCAGACTCTAAGCCATTTATTTTGCAGATGACTGCAAACTGGGCACCATAATTGACACTCCATCAGACACAGACATCTGTATAGTCATACGTTGACAGTAACCTCTACATTGCCAAAGTGGTTAGGAAGACCTAGATCAGGAGAGGTCATTGTACCCTGTACTCTTCACTTATCAGACCAATGATTGAGTAACCCGACATCTGCAGGGATAAGGGGCTCAAACATATGTCATATGGACATGCTCCACCTCAAAAACCTCAACACGGATATAAATAGGACATGCTGGAGGGACAGATTCATACACTATGGAACAGAATCCCAGTCCATGTGAGGCAGAGCCTCACTGACTCTGTTCAAGAGAAATAATCATCTCTGTGTCACTGCTGGACAGGGCAGATAGCCTAGTATGAACCTATGAACCTATGATTGCTTGCCACACTAAGAGGGAGAAGATGTTTTGTTTGTAAGGAAGGGTAAGTAGGAGAAGGCCTGGCTCAGAAACATGAACAGCTCTGTATTCCTACTTCTCTTGAAGACCTGTAAACGAAGTCAGGTTTCAAGAAGCTGCTCAGTAGATCATTTAAAAAAATGTTCTTAAAGGAAACCAGGGTGAGCAATGTGAGACATCAGGTGAAGCAAACTAGCCATATATAAACAATGCAAAAAAGAGGGCTGTAAAGGTACAGTTCACATTTATGCAGATACAGACCAACAGTAGATGCCCTGCTGCAGTCACTGCGACCTCTGTCAAGCATTGTACCTCACAGTAACACATTTTCTAGGTAGCATGCTTGTTTCTTATTGTAAGGTTGTGTTATATTTACTTTGAAAACAATGCTTTGTACCTATATATTGGAAGATGCACATGTCTGCTGAATCAACACTGGAGACTGGTTTTAACAGACTTTCCCTTCCTGCAGTTCATTTACCACATTTATATTATAACACTGATTCTTCGTAGAACACCCATTTTCAGTAGGTTGTATAACAATATTGTTGATTTATTGTTAGGCAGATCATGTCTCCTAAACCTAACAGACTTCTTTGAAGTGGTCACCAAAGCAGTATATGAGGGTAAGGTGGTTCACACAGCCTATCTAGATCTTGCCAAGGCTTTTGACACCATCCCCCACTCTGGAATTATAGATAAACTCACTAAACTAGGTATAAATCCCTATGTCACAAGATGGGTTGCCAACTGGCTCACTGACAGAACCCACACTGTGAAAGTAGCAGACTCCAAATCCAACTTCAGACCAGTGACAAGTGGAGTACCACAGGAATCAATCCTGGGTTCTCTCCTGTTTGGTATCTACTTCTCTGAAGTACAGGCTAACACAGAAGGTCTTTGGCTAATGAAGTTCACAGATGACTGCAAACTAGGAGCCATATTCAAAACTCATAACAATGTGGACATCCTGCAAAAGGGCCACACTGAGATGCCTGGTGTCAAAGCCATGACCTCAAGCTCAATGCCAAAAAGTGCATTGTCATCCCCTTTGGTAAAAACTCTATACCCATCAACTACCACATAGGCGGTAGTCTACTTAACACTGAAAGTGTGATAAGAGACCTTGGGACACAGGTAGACAGTAGTCTCTCCTGTGATAATCACATTGCCACAATAGTCAGGAAATCCTTCTACATGGCAGACCTCATCACAAAAGGTTTCTCATCCAGGAATAAAGAGGTCATTGTTCCCCTCTACACGTCACTCATTGGACCCATTATAGAGTACAATGCCCCTTTTGGTATGTACGTCACAAGACATCTACAACAACTGGAAAGGCCGCAGAAATACCTCACAAAGAGGATTACTGGCCTCAAACAGATGCCCTACGCAGACCGTCTCAAAATACTTCAGCTTTACTCCATCACATATCACCTACTCAGAGGCGATCTCTGCCTAACATACAAAGCTATGTCAAACCCAGAGCTGTTGGACATGCTCCGCTTAAAGAAATTCCAATCCCTCCGAGCTACATGCTCTAGGGACCTAAACCTTGTCACCACAATAAACAGAACATGCTGGAGGGATAGATTCCTGTCCCAGAGACTTCCCATACTCTGGAACAAACTACCTATCTATATCAAATAAAGCTCCTCATTAGCACTCTTCATGAAAAATCTTGATAAATCTTGATGGATGGATAGAGATGGGAAATTCACCCCAGGGATCATCACTTCTGTGGCTCTGCTTTCGACAGGGGCACAGGAAAATGAAATTCAGCCCAGAAGTTGCTTATATAGGCCCTAGGGTCAATAGCCCAGTAAGTACCTATGAATCTATGAACCTATGAAAAGCAGGTACATCCAGCCAATAATCTGGACATCTAATTAGCATAACATTTGAATACCAAATAGCACATCACCCTTCCTGCTGCAAAAATCATGTGTGATGAGGGGCGATCAGAAAATTGTGTGAAAGGGTAAACCAAGTCTGAAAATAGGAAGATTGGCTGACTCTGTGGCACAAATTTGTGGATTCCAGCATGGGGGCCCAGTGAGTTGGGATGCAGTAGCTGATCTGAGATTTGCTGGAGCTAGATTGTGGAGGTTGTGTGAGCAGCAGATGCTGGCTTATCCATAATGGGAGAGAGTAGCTTGGGGACTCCTGCACCAAGAGTGACACCTGGTAGAACACAGCAATGCATGGCAGCAACAGGAAGTATTGTTGTTGTAATGGAAGTATATCTGCATGGTATGTCCAAAGATAAAGACAACACATATCAGATGTTACAGCCCAAACTTACATGCACTCATGACATTGTAATTCTGTATGGCAGTCAGCTAAAAGCTAACAACATCCCACTAACTGGAAACTATGATGTAATTAACTATAAAGTATCATACCTCCCAACACACACACACACACACACACACACACACACACACACACACACACACACTAGAGACTACACCATCAGATTGGTTGGAAGAATAAATAGGTTTATTGGGGCCATGGAGAATAGAGGGCCAGGATGAAAGGTGCCAAAAAATAAAGTAAAGCCTTGTTTAAGAACAAAATGCCAATAATTTGGAGTCGAGCTCAAATCAGTTTCATTACACAACTTAAAAGAAGTTCCTCAGAAAAGGTTCTTGATTTATTTGAAATAATGATAAATGTAACAGCCTTTTTTCCTGAAATAGAATGCATTGAATTATCTGTACATCTGCTAGGTGCATCCCATGTGAAGATTTGTTAAGATGGAAAAGTCATGCAAATCTTATTTGTGCTTTCCTAACTACAGTAGTACGGACCTAGCATTTTGCAAGCATTTTAAAAAACACATGCCATAAAGTCATGTTTAAATTCAAGCACCTGTTTCCAGAAACAACACAGGAATTCTCGTGACATTAAGTGACTTGCTCTGATTTCCAACAGATGCAAGTAAATGCTATAGTTACCAAGCCCAAGGGGGCAGGACAAAGAATAGCCTTAATCCTCCATGATCTTTTGTAAGGTCACAATGGGAACAGAGATTGTCCTAGTACAAGGGTTCCTCTGATTTCAGATTTCACTTTCAAGTCTTCAGCTTCTTAGGACTTCTTGCACTTGCATTGCAGATGCAGGCTTTTACATTTATCAATAATATGTAAACTGGCACTTGTAATTTTGTAAGACCATTCCATAGTGAGCTTATAAACATGAAGTGAAAGTCTGTTAACTTGTCATTTCTCTGATGATTTGTCCGACTATATGAACCAGTTTGGTTCTGCCGTTACCTTTCTTGCTATACTGAGTAGGCGTAATCTATAGTATATTCAGTTACTTTATTGGTAATGGGGGGTGGGATACAGAGTGAGTTCAGACAGGGAATGTGAAATGAAATATTCTCCTTTGAAATTATGGGAGAGAGACATTTACTGCAAATGAGAATTGAGAAAAGCTCTGCAGCTGAGCTAGATGAGGCTGTCAGCTTTCACGAGTTATTTATAGGGCCTGCACAGTGGAATAGTAATTGGGGATATTTCTTGTCACAAAAAACAAAACAGAAGTTGATTTCAAACATTTTTCATTGCTAGACATTTACACTAAATATTTATTTTGTATTTGATCTTGCTAGCAAACATTTACACTCTGCATGTCTACCAGGACAGACTACACTAGCCCATGTTAGTGACGTGTATCTGGAGAATGATAGCAGATTAGCACCATGTATCAACTGGAATGTTCAGTACTGCATGAAATACTGTACAGGTAAAATGCTGATTCATGGTGTCAGATAATTCTTGTATTAGACAGTAATAGTCAATCTGTTGCTATTGCCATGTTTTACTTGCAGCTCATCTTTCCTGCCATTTCCAGTTAACACAAATGTTTACCAGGACACCTTAGACAACTAGGGTGGGAGGAAGGAGTTGACTGCCCTGGGCACAAGCTCTTAGGGGACATGATCAGCAGGTGCTGATAGGGTGCAAGTGCAGTGCCTCTATGATGAAGGCATGATGATATTCTGGCTTCATGAATGAATGCTGACATTGCATTTGTGGTTACGTTAAGGTCAGTATGTGCAAGTAACTGTAACAAGGTGCTTGTTACAGCTGTTGCCCGCAACTTGCTATAGTCAACCCTGTCAACTTCAGGAAGACTTTTTTTCCTGTTGGCTCTGAAGTTTGGATTGAAGGAGCACCAGTCTGGGGAACTGCCCAGGGCAGTAGATGACCAAGCTATGGCTCTGTGCTCTATAAAGTCAAGGTGACCCCAAATCTTAAAAAATGTATAAACAATAAATTATCTGTCCCACTACTATCCTGCAGGCAGTTATATTGTATCATGTATGGAATAACCCTGGAATAAGATCATTTGGGGTACCTGGTGACAAAACTCTTCACATTCAAGTCTAGCTCAATTGGGAAAGCATCAGACATTTAGTCTGAGGGGATAAGGTCCAAATCTCTGATGGCTGTCTGTTTCTTTAGCTGCTTACAAACAGTATATGAATTTGTTCTTACTTTACATGTGAATATTACATGATAGTCAGCTAAAATATAATGATAGTTTGCATATTTTCAGAATAAACATTGTCAGTGTGAGGTCCAGACCACATTCATGCAGTAAACTTTGTAGCAGCATGTAACAGTACATACAGAAACGTTGCCTTTGAGTGACAAAATGGTATATGCTCTACTTCTCTGCACTTTATGGTGCAGAATTCAAGTTTAGATACATTTATGAACCCACTGAGTATCCATGGTGCAAAAGGGTCCCATGCATGTTGAGTGCAGGCCCATTTCTGCATATCTGTCAGACATAGGAGAACCAGTCCTCACTTACACAGGGGTAACTTATGAATTTGGCTAATAGCGTTCTCCTAGTTTTCCATAAAACTACCTTCATGGTCCAAAAATCCAGTAAGTCCTTCCTGCCGCACTTCTAATTTGATTTTGGTATTTAAGTCCTCTGCCTACTACAGTTACTGCCCCACTGATCACTTTGAACCAGTACTATTATAAATCAATGTAGGAGTGGTTTTCCCACTTCCTCCACTAACCTTGCATTTTTTTAGGTTATTTCCAAACATGCCCCATATTCAAAGATTCATTTTCTACACTGTATTTTAGTTTCAGTTGATAATTTTCTTCTTTTCTTTCTTTCTTTCTTTCTTTCTTTCTTTTTTTATTTATGCTAATTTGGAAATACTATTGAAACTTTTTATAATGTCCAGTAAGACCAAATTTGGTGTTTTTCTACCTCATTCTTTTGATGGCATTTCAAATATTTTTGATAGAATTCTGGTCCTTCTGTCAGTCCCCTCACCTGCTACTTGCACTTTCCTTGTTTAACAAGTCGTCTATGCCACTCCTATCTGCTGATTCTCTTAAAATACTACTATGAGGTAAAACTAGAAAAAAAAATTATATAATCTCGATACTCTATGTAATACAAACCTCCCTGTAGCTCAATAAATTGCTATTACTATTTTTTATTTTATTCTAACCCTAAATGACTTGATTGGGGCAGACATATTGATGTGACTTTACCTTTTGCCTAAGCATTCTCTTTCCACAGTGCACTGCATCCTCAGTTAGAATGACAGTACTTAGAATTACTGCTTACTGCCAGAATCTTTGATCACGGTGCCACTGTGTTCCGGTAACTCTGACAACTTTCAATTTTAGCCTTCTTTTACAGATACTCTAATTAGAGTCCTTTCTCTCAGCTACAGAAAGTATTGAAATTGGTTTCCCTTTCTTTGAAAACTGATACTGTTCTTCTCTCCTTAATTCCCTCGATTATCCAGATGTGTCATGTTTAGGGTTGCCACCTTTTGAAATGCCCAAAGTGGGACATTTTTAGTACAAACATCAGATTTTGCAAGCCAAAACCTACCCACAGCCAGTACAAATGACAGAACTTCACTTCTTTGCCTAAATAAAAGTTTATTCTTCTAGCATTTTAGTTGCTTATTCTGTTTCTTATAACATTTGGGTGTTTCAGATACAGAATAACTGTTTTATGTAACTATTACATAAAATATAGGAAATAATTTTGTCCTAAAATCTCAGGACATTTGCCATTTTTACAATTTTTTTGAAGGACACAACTGCCCAAGGAGGGACTTGTGGTAACCCTAGTCATGTTTCATCTCATTCTGGTCTCAGATGCTTACTCAGGTGAATCTCTTTGCAATAAACCTGCAACTCTAGAGGCTCTACTTTTTTGCCACTGTGAGAAGAAAAGAAATAGCAGGCTTACAAATATCTTGCTGTGTTAAAATCCTTGGGTTGGAAATCTTATGCAATATTAAATGTAATGGAGAAGGAATTTCTGAGGGGAAAATAATTAGATTTCATGCACTGGGGAAGCTGAACAGCACAAAAATGCTAAATATGCTGGGAAAAGCCAAGTCACGTTTTACTTATGTGGCCATGTTTGGATAATTTTGTAAAGAGGAAAACCCACTCTCAAGATGCATTTGAATAGTTATAATTCTCAGTGATATGGTGATCCTTTTTCCTATTTCCGCAACACAAATTCCATGGCACACATCCAGAAACCATGCTACTGTCTCATGTCTTATGTCCCTCCCAGCTGTTCATTCTATACCTTGGCTAAATAGTAACTGAATTCTTAATGGAGATGTATCCTACCAAAGTTGTGTCAGGACAATAACATGTAGCCATCTATGAAGTACCTTAAACATGAGCAGTTTCCAGTCTGAACTCAGCTGGCTGTCTGCTGAAATACTGGCACCCAGAATTTTGAAAATAGAGAATTTCAAAGTTTTTTGCAAAGGTATTTTATTGCCATGCAACTTCAGTTTGTGAAATTTGCCACTGCACCCTGTGTTTCTAAATATACTGCCTCCTCAGTCTTCTCACCTCAAGAAATGGGGTAAATCAGAGACATAATCTTCGAAAATGTTGATCCTCAGAATTATGATAAGCATCCTGTCTGGCTTATGAATACGTCTGGGATAACTTTAGAATTACGTGTTGAAGGCTGCATGCTTATGCTTAACATTTATGAGACACGAGTTCTTATGTCTTTTTTACCTACTTATTGCTGTTTTCTAACACATAATTATCTAATCTAAGTGGCACAGTGCCAGAGTATTTACATTAACATGGTTTACAAATAATATCAAAGCATTTCCTAGAAATGTTGAAGGAAAGCAGAATAGCTGAAAACAAGAGAGCTGCTTCCATACAGAACTGAAACTATGCCATATTTGCATCATTTAGTTAGGAAACATCCTACATTTTTGCATGCATTTGGTGACAAAACAGCCATCAAAGTACCTAATGAATTTATAACTGGTAGGTCACGTTGGATAAATTGTTAAGACATTCCTTTTCAACATTACTACATGATCAAAGTTGGTTTGTAGATTTGCCTTACATGAACTTTAGCAAAGCATCTGACACAGTCCCACAAGAAAGGGTACGCTTCATATTTATGGGAGGTTGGAACTTCTGATTTTTTTTTGATGTATGTCATGATGAAAATGGTCTCTTGTGGTATAGTTCACTTATCTGAACAGCAAGTAAACAAATAAATAAAGCTTAAGAAACTAGTTAACTCACCCCTATGATCTTGTCAGAGGATGGTGTTGTGGGCAATTGGCTGGCTAATGAGAAGGGTCAGTGTCACTGGAGTACAGTTTTTGAAAAAGAGGGGGGTGCATACTAGGTTCAGTGATAGGAACAGCCTGTGTTAGTGCAGATGAACTATTAGGAAGTATTTGCTTCTCTGTGCATAATGCAAAGATCGTCAATAGGCTGGGTATGATTAATTGGGATACAGGGAAAAGGGTCTTTGATAGGCTGAAGGAATGCTTTAAATCAAGGCAGCCATGTTTAAGTATGAAGCTATGGAAAGTAGTGCATCAGGACAATTGAAGCCAAAAGAAAAAATGTAATTTGGAATAGGGGGATTTAGAAAGATGCAAGTGGAAGGGGTCCTACCTAATTATATTTAGATAACCCGAAAGTAAGCAGCTAATGTGAAAAATGGTTTAAAAAAGGCAAGTGAAATTATATACATAATGAGCTTGTGCTGCCTGTATTCCATCAATACTATAAGGACCATTAACTTCCAGGGGAAGTAACTTGTTTGCTTGAAATATTTGTTTAATAAAGCATATGTGACTTTTCGTATCCAATCAATCATATTAACTCTGTTTTTCACTGGCACTGAGTCAGTGGTTTCTTTTCTAAAAATTGGATTTTTGCAATCAGCTTCATATTTTGTCGTGTATTTGTTACTGCAGTCTAGTAGAGTATGTTGAAAAGTAGTGTAGCCGACAGAAACCAGAGGCACATTATTTCAACCTTTGAATGTTCTCAACAGATACCATTAATCACTAATGTTACTCCCATCCACCAAGCATGAAGGAAAGGTCATGGTCAAAACATTTCTGAATTTTTTTTTTGACTATCACTTTTTATTATCCAACTTCAGAAAAATCCACTGTGCAGCATCATCTAGGGCTGCAGCTACAGATTAAAAAAATGTGGGTAGGTATTCTCTGCTACCTTCAACATGTGAACATAAAGATGCTAAAAGAAGAAAATGTTGGGTTTATGAAGTTCTCCCAAGTATTACATCTAGTAGCTATCCCCACTCTTGCCTAATAGTTCATTGCTATGTTAAAAGCCTTCTTCAAATCCTTGGATGACTGACATTGTTCCATTGTCATTTTTTTTTAGTTCTCTTTCTGCTTCATTCTTTGTAACATATCTCAGTGCCCCTATCCTTTGCCAGGTCTACCAGCCTCTCTTCCAGACTGTGCCTGGTCTAAGCCTGGGGATCATGTGGACCCCAAGGGTGTCCGGTGGGGGGTGGAGGTTCTGCCACCGACTGCTTCCACTGGGAGATTTCATTTATGACCTGCCTCTTGATTTCTCAACCCTCCCCTGCTTTCACTGTTATGTCAGAGGGCTAATCACCTTTATGGACCATGCTTCTCTACAAGGAGCATCTAGACACTGGGATGGACACATCCCTCCCTCCCTCTATGGCAGTGCCTCAGATGCCCAAGTTGCTAATCAAACCTGGGTCACCTGGACTATAGTTAGGTTTTTATTACTGTATGCCACAGCACTGGCTCATATCTCTATTAATGCATTCTAAGACCCTACTACTTGCACTGTATGACTGTCTTAGGCAGTACATTCTGTGACTGTATCACTTCCACTGTCCTAATGTATCAGGGAATATGTTACAGGATCCCAGCACTTATACTGTTCCATTGTCTTAAACAATGCATCCCAGGATCCTGTCACTTGCATTGCACCATTATATTAGGTAATGTATCACAAGACCCAATCACTTATATTTTACCACTGTGCCAGACAATACATCCTAGTACCTTATCACTTACACTACATTACTGTCTCAGGCAATGGAGTCCAGGAACCTATTACTTACATTGTACCACTGTATCAGTGGCTGCATTTCATGTCCCTATCACTTACATGGTACAATTGTCTCAGGCAATGCATCCCAAGACCCTGATACCTAAACTGCAGGATTGCATCAGGTGATGAACCCAGGAGCAAATCACTTACATTGTACCATAGTTTAAGGCAATGCATGCTAGGACCATGGCACTTTACACAGAACCATGGTCTCAGGGAGTGCATTCCAGGACCCTGACATGTACGCTGTACCACTGTCTCACGTAGTGGATTCCAGGAACATAGGAATCACACTGAGGCATTGTCTCAGGCAAAATGTTCCAGGACCCTACCAAATACATTGTACCACTGTTTCAGACAATGCATCCCAGGATTCTTTCACATATACTATAGTTTGGTCTCAGGAAGTGTATTCCAGGATCCTGTCATTTACACTGCACCACCGTCTCAGGTAGTGTATTCCAGGACCATGCCACTCGCAGTGTATCATTATCTCAGGCAATGTGTTATACGACAATATCATATACACTGTATCACTGTCTCAGGCAATGCATTCCCATCCTCTCTCACATACTCTGTACCATTGTCTCTGGTAGTGTATCACAAAATCCTGTCACTTATACTGTACCATAGCCCCAGGTAGTGCACTCCAGGACAATATCATATACACTGTATCACTGTCTCAGGCAATGCATTCCCATCCTCTTTCACATACTCTGTACCATTGTCTCTGGTAGTGTATCACAAAATCCTGTCACTTATACTGTACCATAGCCCCAGGTAGTGCACTCCAGGACAATATCATATACACTGTATCACTGTCTCAGGCAATGCATTCCCATCTTCTCTCACATACTCTGTACCATTGTCTCTGGTAGTGTATCACAAAATTCTGTCACTTATACTGTACCATTGCCCCAGGTAGTGCACTCCAGGACAATATCATATACACTGTATCACTGTCTCAGGCAATGCAGTCCCATCCTCTCTCACATACTCTGTACCATTGTCTCTGGTGGTGTATCACAAAATCCTGTCACTTATACTGTACCATAGCCCCAGGTAGTGCACTCCAGGACCATATCATATACACTGTATCACTGTCTCAGGCAGTGCATTCCCATCCTCTCTCACATACTCTGTACCATTGTCTCTGGTAGTGTATCACAAAATCCTGTCACTTATACTGTACCATAGCCCCAGGTAGTGCACTCCAGGACAATATCATATACACTGTATCACTGTCTCAGGCAATGCAGTCCCATCCTCTCTCACATACTCTGTACCATTGTCTCTGGTAGTGTATCACAAAATCCTGTCACTTATACTGTACTGTAGCCCCAGGTAGTGCACTCCAGGACAATATCATATGCACTGTATCACTGTCTCAGGCAATGCATTCCCATCCTCTCTCACATACTCTGTACCATTGTCTCTGGTAGTGTATCACAAAATCCTGTCACTTATACTGTACCATAGCCCCAGGTAGTGCACTCCAGGACAATATCATATACACTGTATCACTGTCTCAGGCAATGCATTCCCATCCTCTCTCACATACTCTGTACCATTGTCTCTGGTAGTGCATCACAAAATCCTGTCACTTATACTGTACCATAGCCCCAGGTAGTGCACTCCAGGACAATATCATATACACTGTATCACTGTCTCAGGCAATGCATTCCCATCCTCTCTCACATACTCTGTACCATTGTCTCTGGTAGTGTATCACAAAATCCTGTCACTTATACTGTACCATAGCCCCAGGTAGTGCACTCCAGGACAATATCATATACACTGTATCACTGTCTCAGGCAGTGCATTCCCATCCTCTCTCACATACTCTGTACCATTGTCTCTGGTAGTGTATTACAAAATCCTGTCACTTATACTGTACCATAGCCCCAGGTAGTGCACTCCAGGACAATATCATATACACTGTATCACTGTCTCAGGCAATGCATTCCCATCCTCTCTCACATACTCTGTACCACTGTCTCTGGTAGTGTATCACAAAATCCTGTCACTTATACTGTACCATAGCCCCAGGTAGTGCACTCCAGGACAATATCATATACACTGTATCACTGTCTCAGGCAATGCAGTCCCATCCTCTCTCACATACTCTGTACCATTGTCTCTGGTAGTGTATCACAAAATCCTGTCACTTATACTGTACCATAGCCCCAGGTAGTGCACTCCAGGACCATATCATTCACACTGTATAATTTGTCTCATCAATGCATCCCAAGGCTCACCCACATACACAGCATCGCCATGCATCACAAAACCTTGTTGTTTATACTGCACTATTGCCCCAGTAATGGATTACAAGAACCTGCAACTTCCTCAGTGAAATAATATTTCCTCTAGACAGTCATGAACTCTAGTTCCATTTCTGTTTACTCCCCTGTGCATATCTTCCAACTGATGTTCTTCCTTTAACAAAATCATGCTTATGTCCTTTATCCCAAAGGCTGTTTGTTTATACAAATGACAAATGAGATTTCAGGTATTTGCAAATTCACAAACTTAGGGTAAACAAAATCATAATTTGAAGTCACAGCCCTTTGACTTAATGTAAGTATTGGTAAAATGCTAGACAATTGAACTTCAAGGTTTTGCATGAAACACTATTAATCAACATTTATTTGTGTGATCATAGTGTGCAACTACCTGGATTTTCTCTGCATGGTTGAATTGCTAGTGATCTGGGGATTTTCTCTTTTATAACAACAGTGTGACCTTGGAGTTGGTATATATAAGTAGTAGGGGTACAGGGGTTAAAGGGTGCGTGATTGCCCCATTGCAAACCACTTTTTTGTGCATTTTACTTTTTCTGAATTCTGTACACAGTCCCAAAGTTTCACTGATTTACAACCTCAGTTGTTAGAGGTGATCAGAAACAAGTTTGCATCTTGTTGAGGAGCTTGGACAGTCTTGAGGAATATGACTATTATTTATCGATATCACAAATGGCAGCTACAAGGTATCTTCTAGATGCTGCAATGATTTTTAGCGTGTGGATTAGAAAGGAATTCATCTTCTTAACTGTACTGTCAAAGTTTGCATACCATTTTCAAATACAAGGTTAATGCTGCTATGATCTTTAAAAAGACTTTCCTTATTTGTGTTGAACAGACTGCAGATACTTTTACATATATTTTTGTGTACCTTAATGTTATGATTCCTATTTATTGTAAGCTGTGGTTCAAACATCATGTTCCTCTTGTGTAGTGTTATGTGTTCCTTTTGTTCTGCTGTGTTATGCTCTTGTTTGGTTTGTTGCTGAAATTAAAAAAAAAAAAAAAAAAAGATTGCAAATATTCTGTTTGGGACCATTGTGTCCATGTGTGCTGATTTGTCAGTTCTTAGAACATCACATCTGGCAAATTGCTATTGCATCCTGTTAATGTCTTAATATGCTGGCGCTTGCTTTGTCACAGGTGCTATACTTTATTGTGAGGTTGTACAACTCAGAGAAGAGAGAAAATATGAATTTCTTGTTGTTTATCTTGTTTCTTTTTTCTCTGTGTTTGTACAGTATCAGAAGCATAATGACTGCTTTATATGATTTTGTGTGTGTTTTTATATTGCTAAACTTACAATTATGTGTACTTTATTTATTTGTGTTACAATATTTTGCCTAAGAGGGATGTTTCATAATAGATATATGCTGCTGTATACGTTTATGTTTTCAGATTATCTTACCGCTTAAAGTTAACAGGTCAGTACCAAATAAGTTGCCATTTATATTTTTAATTGGAGTGATTCACATGCAGACTGTAATTATTAACTTCCTGTTCCTTTTTAGCTTTGTTTATCATTTTGTTACCTGGTTTGTAATACAGTTCTGGAATTAGTGTTATTTGTCATAACTTGAGAAACCTGACTGTAGTATCGGCTTCAGCATAATTTTGGAACGGATTTGTGCATCTCAGAATGTATTCAATGAAATGAATGTTACAGCAAACAGCACCTTCTGTGCACTGTTCACTTTAGTGACACACCATGTAGAGCCATGTACAGTTAGTGTTCATGGTGATGGGGTACTATTGCAGGGTAAAGAGCACAGCATAGGAGAATACATTGTGCAAATACTTATGTAATTAGTTCTAAGAGGACATAGTTAATGGTGGACAGCATATAGTGCTGTTAGCAGTGGTAGAATTTACTGTGCTAGACACGAGCACACAGTGCAGCACACCATGTGCCCTATGAGTAGAATCACAGCAGAGTCTGCAAATACATGCCATAACTTTATTAATAAGGAAAAAGAATACATATGTGTAGGTAAGTAATACATGCCTTAACTTTAGAAATAAGGAAAAATAATACATATGTTTAGGTAAGTTGAACACGGACACACATGCACATGTGCGCGTGCGCGCACACACACACACACACACACACACACACACACACACACACACACACACACACACACACACCGCTAACATAGGACAGCAAGTTGCCAAATGCCACTTATAAACAGATGCATCAGAAAGCAACTGTGGTTGTACAATCCAACAGAGATTTATAACAAATCAGAACAGTGATATCAGTCATAGAGTTTAAAGCCAAAATGAGATGTAAATGATGCTTGTATACAATAATGTGCAGTGAGGCAAAAACAGTCACTTTTCATGATACCTAACTGGGAGGTAATGCATAACTGGCCACAACACTATTTTTCTTTGTTAGGGAGTCCCTCTTACTGCAATTTGCAATAAGCTGTGGTGGATTGATCCTCACTAAAGCCTATTTTAAAAAATTCTGAAAAGAGTATTCACACATTAATTATTTATTAAACACTATTCACAGTGTAGTAGTCTAACCCTCAGGGTCTGTACAGTGTATATCTTCCTAACTGTAACTTTGTAACATAACAGATTTACACAGATGCACAGGTACAGAAAGAGATGCACGCACATGCATACAGACGTGCATGTGCTGTGCATTTGCACGAGCTCACGTGTGTGTGTGTGTTTCTAGTGTAGAATGGTGTGGTGCTTCTAACCAAGTGGTACATCAAAATGAAGTGAAATTGACATAAATAAGGCTGTTGTAAATATTGTATACAAAACCAGTATTTTACATTTTGTGAATAAAACTTATACATTATAGCAGAACTACTCCTTTAAGGAAGGCAGGTGCCTTGCTGTATTAGAGTGGGTAATCATATGTTTGTGGGTTAATGAAATCAAGCTGTAGTTCAGAAAAGGAGGGCTGAAGTCAGTCATTTAGTTGTTTGCTTTTCCTGTAGTGGGGGAGTGTATTGTGCCAGGAGCAGTATCAGTTCTATGTGAAACATTCCTATGAAAACAGAGACCTATAAGAAGACACCGGAAGTGTATCAGTTCTAGGTGAAACATTCCTATGAAAACAGAGACCTATAAGAAGACACCTGAAGGATGCTGGACATCTTTTCTGTCCAATCAAAACAGAAGGGAGTTGCTCTGAAGCTCAAAGAGGCTTGTCAGTTTATTTATTTTATTTCATTTTACATTTGTTTACCGGGAAAGTCCGACTGGACAACAAGTTCATTTTCAGTGGAGGCCCAAGGAGAAAAGCTATCATGTGCTTAAAAATCATGAACAGGAAAAGAGGAACACCCCTGGCAAGCCTAGGTTCACAACATATCTGCCTTAACATATAAAATAGGGATGCAACTCTTGCTCAACAAACACAAGCACAAATGTCATGCTCTAGTAGCCTTGGAGCCCTTATACTGTTGCAACACTGACCACAAGACATTCCAAGACGAAATGTCAGATGTCTTCTTTAGAGCTAGAAAACACAGTTAATCCACACTGAAACCCTCATTCCATTCCAATATCCATGTAAAGACAAAGCTGTCCACAGCCAGTGTGGAATCCACACTGCTCCTCTTGAATCAGAGATGGAACTTTTTCATGAAGTCTCCTCTCCTCACAGTGACACAGATTTTTCCCAGTGCGGTGAAGGAGCACAATCTCTTTTTGAAAATGGGGACTAAGGTCCAGTTTCAAACCACAAACAGTGTCTCTACCTTACAAACAGCATTATAAATGTGATGTAATCATGACAACCCCAAAATAGTTTGAACTGCCAGCATTTCTGGCAAGTAGCGAACTGCTCCAACAGCCTTGCCTACATGGAACTGTTTAACTGCAAAAGTCAACTCAGCGGCAGAGTTATACTCAAACTCATCACTTGATTTCTCTCTGCCTCCTCGAAAGGAGGGTTTGTGACTGTCCATGAACTGACTTCCACTTGTTAACAATGTCACCAGATGAGGTCAGGATTTCAGTACTTTTCCAGTCTTCTGAAAATAGCCTTGTCAGTGTTCACCCCCATCCCAGAGAACAACAAGACGATTTCAAAAAATTATTTTTGAGTCCATCTAAACATCATTCTCCATGGTCCTACAAACTGGGTGTCCACTTTACTGAACTGCACAGCTGCTGCCTTCCTGACTTTTCAGTACTCAAAAATCCTATCTAAAGACCCTTCTGTTATCACTGCATAGAAGCCCTTTTATCTTGATATCTTCTCTCACTGTTAGCGTCACCCAGTATCATAGATTTACCATCATGACATGTTTCCACATTTTTAATCACCATTTCATATCACCACCTCAAATACTGAGGTGTTGAACATTATCCATTTGGAATCCACATCTCCATCTCCCCCACTATATGAAGAAGGCTCTTCCAAAAATGAGAGCTGAACACATCTACCACAAAACCATCTGACAGACATCTCAAGACACTCACTCCACTTTTGGGTTTTCTTGGCCTGTTCTGCCTCTGACACAGTCATCTAGCCCAACTCACCACCAAGTTATCACCAACTGACAGCTTGGTGCATCTCTTAACTCAAGTGTCAAATCATATGGCCTCAGGTCTGGTGACTTTATTACAAAATCGATCATCACCAAATCACTTATGAACAGCTTTGCATTTGAATGTGGTATCAGTTACGGACAAACTGTGTCTAGTACATTAGTCAAGCAAAACGTTCCCATTCAGGTCAGATTAAGTAAAAAGTTCCTCCCAACTACATCATCCAAGAATCTCATATTAAAAACAAAAATTTATATTTTCTTATTTAAAGTAGCCAATACTCTGTTAGTAAACTAACTATTAAAAATATACTCCCTACTTTCAAACAAAATTCAAAAATTAATGACTATTAAATTCCTCATTAAAATAGTCTTGAGTGGATATTTCTGTACCAGCAAGTTTATAAGAGAAAAATGTGTATCAGAAAACTCTTACAGTTTGACATTTCTGCGATTTGATTTTCTTAGCACTACCCTACTCTTACTAAAATGGTATGGTAGCCCTACAAGTTGCATCATTTAGGTTTACTTATATTCTTTTGCTAAATGGAAAGTACAAAAGACAACATCATATTTTATAATAATGGAAGACTACGAATAAAAGATTCTGACATATATTTTCAGTAAAAAAAGACCAAAACATACCTCTCAACTGTCCCTGATTTTAACTGAAATTTTAGCTCGATCCTTCTTAATCCCTCCTAAAACTGGTTATCTTTAGATTATTACATTTAATAAACAGTGACTATAATTTAGTGCTATAGAATTCTTTTACTTCAAAAAAATGCATCTTAATTAACATTATTATGTTCTGTCTCTGTCTGAAATTAATAGTACTAATATCTTAAGTGTATCTGATTATTTCCTGATTTTGATGAGACACATCCCCTTTTGTTTAAGAGCTATGCCAAAATATAATTTCCACAAATTAATGACTACATACGTTCGAACATATATAGAGCACTGAGACAATACAGTGAGAGACGTGTGCCAAAAATAATAAACTGGAAAAAATATATTACATTACACAGCGATCACGTTTATTTCCACTACTGCTAATACTAAAAAACTTAAATCATAAAATTACTAAGTCTATGATCCTGTCATCCTCAATCAGGCATATTTATTTTATTTTATTTTATTTTACATTTGTTAAGAGAGAGATGTTAAGAGAGAAAGATTCTTACCCTGTTGTATGAGACTAAGCTTAAAGATATTTGAAGTTGTTTTGTCATGCCACATGATTTGGTAAAAAGCTACATTTATTTTTTCCTTTCTATCCAATAAAACAATGTTATTTTATAGACTAGTGGTCTCTGCTGCATTTTATATTTCATATCGATGAGTCCATATTTTGGCAAAAAACCTTCATGCCAAAAGTCCTAAGTTTACTTATAACTTTCAGTTCCTGTAAGAAGGCCATTTGTTTGAATATATTTTTCCACAGCTTAAGAAACAGCATTCCTGTGATGTGTTCTGTGAACAAAACTGTTAGAGCAACTCTATCCAACCAAAAAAAAAAAAAAAATCACTCGTGGTGCTGATAGCAGGTTTTGTTTAGATTGAAGTTGTATTTGTCTTCTTGCCAAGATGACGACCATGGAGCAACTACTGCTGACCATTGCCACATCAGCTAAAGGATGGTTGGCAGTTGTTAAATCCATGGCCATGCTAATAACAGTTCCACCAATGAAACAATTATCCAAAGTGGAAGGCTTTGAGTGTTACTCCCAAAATAGTAGGGATGAGTCCATAGTGACTGTACTAGAATTTTTTCAGTTCCGTTAACTAGGGAACTTTAAAAATCCTTCAAGGACATAGAATGAACTGAATATCAGGACTATGAAAAAAAGTAAAGATGGAATTGCTTGCTAGAGCTTGTTACCTGTGAGAATAAGGTTACAAATTTCATAGATGGACTTTTTCTCCTAACAACACAATAACATGTCAAGTATTTAAATTATGTCTGGATCATGGTCAATGTACTGCAAATAAAATGATTGATAGAAATTAGGCATTAATAAATTTAAAAATGTTATGGTTGGATCCTAAGGGTAAGTGTACTAAAATGATAGAAATGTTAGCTATAGATAAATTTCAAAGGGCTTTGCTTACTTTTTTATGAAAGTGGGTGGTTCAGACTGAACCTAAGGAGGCTGATTTTTTTTTATTGCAGTGGTACAGAGATTGTTATGCAATGAAACTATGGTTGCAACTAAAAAATCTAGACCTGTGGCAACACATGTCAAATTTAACTAAAGACCTATTCTATTTTAAATTTGAGAAATGGGTCATATAGCTAGAGTTTGTACTAGTGATATGTAACAGTGTTATATCTGTGAAAACTGTAACCAGTGAAAAGTCTGCTATTAATGATATTGAACTTTTGAGATGTCAGAAATTGTCTGCGGTGAAATATACATTCCCTGTTGTCAGTCTTCTCTATTGTACTGCTGAAAATTTAATTAAATGCAACGTCTTAAATGATGGCATGTGTGTATAAAGGCCCTTACTAAAAAACAGTTAACATAGTCTGCATTCATGGAGACAGGAAGCAGTAACTGATTACTAAAAGAGACACACAAACTCTGTTTGGAAAGGTATATAATTCAGTTAGTGCAGTTCTCAATGTAACACATTATAATAGGGTAAGATTTTTTCACTTTAAATATTTGTGGAAGCAGTGGAAATAAGACAGATCACCCTATATGAATGATGAATGGAACAAGCAAGTGAATAACCATACAGACATCCTTCTGCCTGTCATTACAAAAATGGTAAATGGGAGCATCTAACAGAGACATATTCATTAAAGTGTGTGAATCCAGCAAATGCCAGGGCAAAGTGTTAGAAAGTGCTAAAGGTACACACATTTGGCTATGGATATAGACAGAAGAAAACCATGTGTCATTTAAAGTGAAATGACAGCAAAACCTATGACAGAGCAGCCTGGAAAAGGAACTTGTAGAAGAAATACTGTTGCAGCAGTAAAATATTCCAAACTGAAAATGTTATAAAGCAGAGAGCAGAATGGTCATTACAGGCTGAAAACATTGCAGAGCAGGAAATGGATATTACTAGCAAAACTGAAGAGATCACTCATTTAGAGGGTAGTGTTCATCGCTCTGAGGCATAAAGTGAGCCATGTAAAACAGAAAAGAAAAAGGAGAGGGTAGTGTATACTAAGTGACAAGAAAACCCTGAATAGAGTCCTAATGATATTCCTGATAAGCCAAACTACACAAATACTAAATGTGAGAATGAAGACTCTATGCATTTGGAAAATTGTTATAGTCAGTTTTGCTACCTTTGACTTTTTAAATTGCAGACTCGTAATGTTGGTAGTGTTCGATTATTTTGGCCAAACAGAAGTGTATACTGTTTGTTTAAATGTTCCAGTATCATGTGTTTAAGTAATAGCAATTTATTGTCTGTGAAGAAAGATATTTTGCAAAGTAAGCAAGTAATCAGTTTTTGATATGCAAGTGTCTTGTTAGCTTTGAAGAATAACTATCACTTTCAGAAGGTGCTTTGAAGAAATGCTTGTGCTATAAGTTTTTTGTTAAAAATATGAAAGAATGGCAATATGTTATGAGACTGTGTTTGTAATGTGCAAGTATGATTTGTAGTGTTGGTGGTTTACAGCAGTTTTGATGCAGATATGTTTTATTATACAGTCTTATGAGTTCAGGCAGTGGGAGACTTATTGATGTTGTAGAAGACAACTTTTCCTAAGTGAAACAAAACTACTTTTCAGGCATAAGAAATGCATTTTTGGCCTAAACCTAAAAACTGGCCTCTTTCTTGTGTATGATCTGCTATAGAAAATGGACTGCATTGTATATTTAGGGGAAAATTACAAAAACTGCTAAAAGCTACATGGTTGAATTCACCATATAAAAAGCACCATTACAATTTTGGCACCTTTTGACTTATGTCACGCTCTTGATTCATACACTAAGCTGGCATTGCATTTGACATTTTATTTGGAAGAGAGTTTCTGATGTATGTCGCATCATCCATTAAGACAGAGCTGCACAATGACACTTTCATAACTTAATAGATGAGGTGCCATAGGTGATTTGTGGAAGATGTGACACACAAATATGCCAATTTAACCAGGCTATGCCTATCTGATGAAAAGCAGGATGAGGAGTATTAAAGTGGAAACACCATGGAGATGTATTAGAGTGCTTGTGTTAGCTTCAGTATGTGACTTAGAGTACCGAAGAGGGAAAACATATATGTTGTGTTGGGAAAATGGGAATGCTGTGTTTCTGGATGGTAAATATGGATAAGAAAGTGTGAGGCTGTGGTGTGTCGGAAATGGGAGAGTTAGAGATAAAAGAGATAACTATGAACATTTTTTATTGCAGAAATTAAAAAAAAGAAGATAAACATTTTATTCTTTCAGACCTAACCCTGGCAGATTGCATACACCACAGTATTTTATACTAGAGAAATTAACAGTGAGGTATCAGATGGCATCAGAATTATTGATTTTATGAACAGATTATATGGTATGTTTTTCTTAAGTCTCAAGTGATATGCTAATTATATTACCTTTTATGGGCATCACACTACCATAGCTGGGCACCTGCCATTACCTTAAAATAGGACAGTTAAGGCTAGGTGAGTGGGTACCATCATTGTCATTTAAGTTGTTAACGTTTGGCTTAGCAACTGTTACTTAAAGCAACACTTATTTGAGGTACATGTTTAAAAAATCACTTAACCAAAGCTGGAGTTATTGAAAAAACTACAGTGTTTGGAAGAGTTCATTTAAGTCTTTTCTTTAAGTCGCAAAATCCCACACCCTGCTTTCTGAATAAAAATAAGTAAGAAAGTGAACATTTTCTGTCAGATATGGTCTCAAAGTGAAAGGTTAAATGACTGATCAAAATATATTTTCAGCAAACTGAACTTGGATAACTGTATTTTCAAGCATTCTGTTTCAACCAAATGCATGTATCCCTTTAATTACATATCACTTTGGGTTAGAATGTTTGTTATCACAATAAAAATTTATTAAATCACAAAAAAGTAAATAACTGAACACTAGACAAAAGGGTACCCACATCTTTGTCATCATCATCAACCCCCTTTTTCCATTTTCCATGGGTTCAGGGTGTCACATCAGCATTAGTCAAAGTGACCAAATCACCTAGAGCCAATGTTACTATCCCAAAATGAAATATTTGGCACTGGTAATTTGTACCTCTCCTCTGTCATACATCATTTGGGCAGGTGGAAAACACAGAGAGTGGACTGTTTTTTTTTTCTTAATTAATAGCAAGCTTCCATTGAAGAAAGGCACAAGAGAAGAGTTTCTGTTATTTTATCTAATTTTCTGTGGCCTAAAACTACAGACATCAACCAACCACAACACTTTGAGTGTTATTCTAAGGTGCCAGATTGATATCTGATGCTTTTATGGGCAGTACTAGATATCATGCAGCAGCAACATCACTTCAACTACTGACTGGGATTCTGTGTGCTGCACTTTGTATAATCTAGTACTGTCCATAAAAGCATCAGCATGTCAGTCTGGCACCAGAGAATAATACTCAAAGTGTTGTGGTTGGCTAACATCTGTAGTTTTAGGTCACAGAAATTGAGATGAAATAGTAGTGGTGATTGCAGTATAGAAACCTCTGAACCACCATCTCTACAGGACTGTAACAAATGTTTGACTAGGGAATGAATATTTTATAGCTGGGACAATATCTTTGGAAAATATCAGGGTGTAGTTTTATTTTTTACAAAGATAATGTTGGATACAGATAGAGAATAGTCTTCTTGAGAGATGCCTTGTTTAAAACAGTGAAATTTAAAATCCACAGACTTGACTCCAGACACTGCTTGAAAGTGAGAGATGAAGGTAGACTCTTGCTTGCTGTAGATCAACTGCTAATATAATGGGCAGGGAAGTGCAGACTGTGTGCTTTAAATGGTCCGTATATACTATCATAGCTTGCGTTCTTGGTTTTCAGGTAAAAGAAAATGGCTTTTTCAAGGTAATCCTTAACATACATAGTGATGCAGAGACTGTGTGTTCCAGCTGTCTCTTTTCTACTGTTAAGGTATGTGTTCTCAGTTTCTAGGTATTGTCTGCTGGAAACAAAGCCCTTTTTCAAGGAAATCTTTAGGTCATATACTGATGCAGAGACGGTGTCCTCCAATTGCCTCTTTTCTGTTGTTAGGGTATGTGCTGTCAGTTTCTAGGTATTGCCTGCAGGAAACAAAGCTCTTTTTCAGTGAAATCATTAGACCGTGTATTTATGCAGAGGCCATGTGCTCTGGCTGATTCTTTTCTTGTAAGGTATGCACTTTCAGTTCTCAAACATTGTGTGCTAGATACAAATGTCTTTTTCAAGGGAAGATGTAGAGTACTTAGTGTTAAAACTTGATGAGTCACAGAGTATAATGCTTGAGGTTTTAAGAATACCCAGCAGTGGATGCATATAATAAACATCTCATTATTGTGGCCTGTTGGCTAGACTACTGGCCACCATTTTATGTTAAAATGCAGTTAAGACATAGAAATGAACTAATGCTTCCAGGGTGATAATGTCACTGGTGATTCCAGGCATTAATCTGTGTGTAATTAGTACTTAGCCTACAACCTCCTGCCACAGTACCTTCTGTAAACTTTGCCATGCTATATATTTGACTTCTAAAAGCAGTGGCTGTCTCCTTCTAATATACATAGTTCATAATTATAACGTGGTTCAATAATTTCCTCAAGTCAGTAGTGTCATGTAGCTCATCCTAGATTTTAAATGTAATCATATTTTGGCAAATTTGAAATAATTCAGAAAGTGATCTTGATTCAGTAAGAGCATCTAAGAATATTTGTTCAGTGTTTGCTTCAGACATGGCACCAGTTATGAACCTGTTATAAATCACAACATGTCATGCTTGGATAGAATAATATTACATATAATGGTTAAAACTGTGCATGTATTATGTATGTATGCATGTATTTATTATTATCATTATTATTATTACTGTTATTATTTTGCCAGGCTGTATTGCATATAGTACGGAATTCTAGAAGAAAAAGATAACAACAAAGTGCAAAAGGATAAGAAATGAAGTCTGCATTTAACTGTTTGTCTTTTTTAATAGTATATAGTATTACAAAACTATTTAGTGATGTGAGATGGCCTTTTAGTTTGCTTTGTATATACATGTGTGTGACGGGTGAGTGCCGCTTACCTCTCAACCTCTTTGAGCGAGAAATCTGGACAAAGCCATAAATAATAGGGGGACAAAGGACCACTTGATCCTTGAAGGCGAATTGCTGAGGTACCAGATCGCTGTTAATAAAGAACAAGTATACTGGTATAGTGCTGGCCTTTTGTGTTTTCTTCTACCTTGCTGTGTGGTGTTTTTTGATGTTAAATTCTTAGTTTCTGTTTTAGCCTGGGAACTGAAGTCAGGTGACAAAAAGTGATGTCATCCAAGCTAACCCAGCAGTAATATTTGATATTGATTTAAGAACTCTCTCAGACAGAGACTGTGCATTTTGTATTTTGTCTTGGACCTAGCAAGGACATCCTCTCGTCATCATCATCTGCACTTGCCTTGCTTGTACGATTTAAGGCATACTATCTCTCTTAGATATAGATAGGAATATAGTAAAGATTAGTTTAGATGCTTTCTGTATTTAATTGAGACTGTCCTGCAATGTTGTTTTAAAATATTTCCTGTGATTTTGAACTCTGAAGTCATTGTGTTGATTGACTGAGCATTGTCTTGTTCTTTTATTTATTATTAAATATAATTAAACATATCTTTGTGGCTGATATTTGTGAGACATATTTAAGCTCTCAGAGTACTTGCATATGTATTTGGTGACACTGTACAGGCCACTCCTAAATAGCTTTGCAAGCCTTGGTCAGACTACCATTTGGGTAATAGTAACATTACACAGTAGGATTGGAAACCCTTTGTCAGGTCCTTATAGTAGCTGATAAGCAGGGGTTGGTGACAGTGAAAACTACTTTATAGTCTGGGCAGAAGGGGGCATAGCTAGTATGTGTGTTTGTATATAAATCAAATCTCAAAGTGTGTGTGTAAGGGGTGTGGATCTACGTAGGAAGCTGATTTATAACAAATGTACCAATCAGCTTTCAGCAGTAAAAAACAAAGTCAGTTTGTTTTCTCTTTTGCTCAGAATTTCACTGTTTAATTAATTGGCTTTCTACAGTAAAAGCCATAGACCTTTTTTTTTTAGATGGGGGGTGGGGAGTCTCTGCCGTAGAAAGCCAACTAGTACATTTGCACCAGTCGGCTTCCTACAGCAGTGAAATACATCCCCGTCTCTGTTCTTCAACCAATTTTCAGTAAAAGCTGAAGACTTTTTTCACTTTTTGACGAGCAACGGGAGTGGGGTGCAGACCTCTCATCTGTACAGATTTTTGCAGAATGTCCAGATGTTTGCCTCATATTTTTGGTCCATTTTTCATAAAATTGTTGACTTCTACCAAATTAGTGGCAAATCATTAAAGATTGAAGTTAGAAAATAATGACAGATATTTGAGTTTCAGTCTTCATACCCATTAGAAAATTCATGCTAATGCAAAACCTGTTATTCTATCAACTTTTTAAATTTGTAAGAGCAACATTTAAAATTTCTCCCTACTTTTGCTCCTATGTCCTTTTATTTTTGGATTTGCCCAGATTTCTTTCTCTAATAGGTTGAGAGGTATGGTGGGGGTGCTGTTTTGTGGACTGGCACCAGGGGCTAGTTGAGCTGGCTATGGCTCTGGTAGTATGGAAGCTGTTACCAAAACCTGGACAAGGGATAGGAACTGTTGTCCTGCAAAGAAAAATCCACTGGAATTAGATAAGTTGTGCTGAAGAGAAAAGGCCACAAGCTGTAATTACTGTTTGCTTTACTGGCGAAATTTGGGAAAAAACTATAAAAGAAGTATGAAGGAATACTGCAGTTATTTTGACTGAAAAGAGGCCACACTGAACTTTACTTTGGAAATACTATATGCGCATTGTTGTAGACAGACAAATTGCTACAGTTTATAATTATGCATTGTGTGTGTTTATGAATAATATGCTTTAAGTCATTCACTCCAATGAAGCTCAGGAGGTCTGTACTGTAACTTCCAATAGGCAGAGCCTAAGCCTTTTCACAGAATCAAATAATGTCCTCACATTTCAAACAAATGTTCATATCTGTGGAACCACAGGGGTTATGAAAGATGTGTAAATGGCAAACTCTTCAGAACAAACTATTTTTCTAGTCATCATATTCTTTAGATTCTAGGTCTTAAACCAAATTTTATAAGTCACAGTAAATACAATAACTATTACATTTGTAATACTTTGTAAACAACTTACAATATCTCAGCAACAACTTCAGTTACACACATACTGTCAGCAGCAATCTATTCATCTAGCTGAGTGCTTTCATATGAGGCTAAGGAGTTCTGTCCATGTTACTTGTTTGTTGAGATATAATTTTCACATTTGTCTAAATATCTATATAAATTAATATCATAAAAACAACAGTTAATATCTACCTGCATTAGACTGAGGCCGAATATTAATGCAGTTGAGTTTGCCATTGTGAAAGTTTTAAGATGAAATCTTTTAAAGCCTTGTACATAGCATGGTTTAGGAATTATTGATGCAAATATGAACAAGCAGCATTTGAAGCCTAGAGGCGTCAGTAGGAGTTAACTGCAGATGCACCTGGAGGCGTCACTCGGATGTAATGAGTTTGTGCATGCTTCTACCACTTAATTTCCCTGCTAGCTTTCTCTTTGAAATGGTGGTATAGGTCTTGCTGAAGACCAGCTGTGTCACACCAACATGGCTCTCATTGTCCATCTCAGTGCTGACCTAGGGAAGAAAAAAATAAAATTGGTTTAGTAACCCTTTATTTGCAAAAAGGTATGCTGTCAATGATAAGCAAGAAAATGTGATTTAAAAATATTGCCACAGTCTCTACATAATATTTTTTTTTCAGTTGAAATAAAACTAACAGCTACATCATTACGTGTCTCTTCCACAATTCCACTTTTTACCAGGTAACTGGTATTAACAGCCTGCAGATCTCTGATACTACTTCACTTTCTTAGTAGAGATGTTTAGTTTGGCCAGTGGTCCCCCAAGCAACTATTCAGTCTCTTCTAACATCCTGGAAAGCACTCCTGTAACTTATATCCTCAAAGTCTATTTAGATTCTTCTCTAACCAGTTTCTCATCTGTCTGCTTGTCCCTCGTGACTCGTCTATGCCCGTTACCTTTCTGTGCTGGCATTCTGCTTCATTGAACCTTTTGTAAGCATTCTAAATGCAGAGATGACCTCATTCAAAATTTCTGCATACTCTCCTTCCCCCTTCTAATAATGCGCTTACTCTATTTTATTCCTGTCTTTCTACATGTCTTCATCTTTTTAGTCTAACTTGCCATTTCTCACCATTTTCCAAAACTGTTGTATCCTATTCTCATTTTAACTTGGACTTCACCAGAACCTAAGAAATCTAACTCCATAAGCCTATATAAAACCTCTAATTATATATGTCGCATTGAATCAATTACAATTCTTACAATCAAAGTTAATTGGTGTGGACAAAAGCACTTAACTTTAAAACCTTCGATAAAGTGTGGTTGACTACATCCTGTTCTGTATGTCCTGTGGGATTTTGAGGCAGTTTTTGCTGGTTATTTGTATTTTATTGCCGCTACATTTTGGGCTGTTCCCATTTTCTTATCCTAAGACAGGATTTCATTGCCTTTACACTCCTTTTCCCCACAATCCTTCCAGTATTCTATATTGCATTATATCTCATTTACTTTGTGACAAAAGGAGACCATCTATCTAGTTTGCGTTTTAAGTACATTTAATATTCTACTTCCCCTACACCCCTCCTTTCTCTTAATATTTTATACTTGTTCCATGTTCCCTGTGGATTCTGGTAGTGCATTCAGTGGATCTACAGCCAAGAGTACCAGCAGGCAGGTGCCCGGCTGGCCGGGAGATTAATTTTCTTTTAATTAAAAAAAAAAAAAAAAAAAAAAAAAACCCCATTGTTTTAGTTTTTTTTAAGAGCATTCTTAAAAAGTATATATGCTGTTTTATTTATTTATTTTTTAAGAGCATTCTTCTTTAAGAAAGGTCCTGGTCCATAGTGCATCACGTCTGTGTGTGCGTTGTCATCTGCACAATTTTAAATACAAGTGGTGTTCATGTTCGATCATTCAAATAAGTGTGTTCATGTTTGCTACCAGTTCCAAGTTCTTCATTCAGTGAAGGAAGTATGTTCATGTTTGCTACCAGTTCCAAGTTCTTCATTCATTCAGTGCTTTTGCTGCCAGTTCCAAGTGCATGTGTAATTCAATGCTTTTGCTGCCAGTTCTGAGAGTGTGTGTGTATGTTTGCTACCAGTTCCAAGTTCTTCATTCATTCAGTGCTTTTGCTGCCAGTTCCAAGTGTGTGTGATTGAATGCTTTTGCTGTCACTTCCGAGTGTGTGTGATTCAATGCTTTTGCTGCCAGTTATGAATGTGTGTGTGTGTGTGTGTGTGTGTGTGTGTGTGTGTGTGTGTGTGTGTGTGTGTGTGTGTGTGTGTGTGTGTGTGTAAAATGCTCCAGTTAGGTATACTTGGTGGTTAATGTTATACAGGTTCAAATTCTGTACCTTAGGTACAAGAAGCAGGAGCCTGAATTATCTACCTGTACCACCACTTGTGATTCAAGGAGTTGAGTCCATAGCTCTCAACTGTTCATATTTTCACAGAATGCCTGGAATGTTTGGCTCATACTTTTGGTCTGCTCCTTTTAAAATTTGTGGTTTCTGGCAAATCAGTGAGAACTGAATTCACTAAGTAATGATAGGCAGTTAAGTTTCAGCCTTCCCATCTTTCAGGAAACGCATGGTAACACAAAACATTTTATTCTAGCAACTTTCTAAGATTATACAAGCAATGTTTAAAATGTGTTTGTGGTTTGGGGTCTTTGTTCCCCCTAATAAATTTTGATTTTTTCCAGATTTCTTTTCCTGTAAAGCTGAGATATATGGTTGAGTGTGAAATGGATTTTACAAGGAGCTGAGAGCTTCAGTGGAAATAAAGTTTAGTGCTGCTTATGCCAAACTTGTTTGCATCATTAGTAGCACAACAGGTAGTATACTTGCTTTTGATGCAGAAGGCTATGGGTTCTACTCCCACAGTATGTAGATGGATTGCTGATACTGTACTGTATTGTATTCTAAAAGGGGTGGAGGCTGCAGTCCTGAGAATGTCCTCTTTCGAGGAGATACCTAGAAACTGCGAACCTGTTATAAGTTTGCCATCTATTCCCTATTGCAATATAGCTAGCTTATCATTTTTCTAATATAACATAGGCAATTTATTATTCAAGGGCAACAGGTACTTTATTTGTACATGAAACAATGAAATATAAAGTTGTTTGTTAGCAGCAACCTCTTCATTAGTTACATATCTTTTTAATGTGGAATTATTTAGATGACTTTTACTTCTGCAGAGATTGTGCATATTTACTGATATTAGTGGATTGTAATGACAGAAGTTTGAGTAGATTTTTATGATGGAAATGCTCTGAATTGGGCAATTTTGTTATTATTGGTTCATACATTTTGTTTCGTTGTTTACTGGAACAATATTCAAAACAATAAATTTAAAACATGCTCTAACAATTGTGCTGTATTATACAAGGAATATAATTTAATACAACTAGGGAGGTGAATCAAAGACTACATGTATGCTTGCATGGTCCTAAATATGTGGGCAAGGGGCCTACGATTTGAAAACAGCCCAAAGGTAAACTTTATCCACCACTGACCAGATGCATTTTCTTTGAATGTGGGTGTCAATGGTGTTTCAATGAATGTGAGTTTCAAGGGCAGAGAAGTTTTAGTGCTAAGTCTGTTTTCATTGTAAGACTATTGCTTTGTATAGCAAATGTCTATCAGTGTTTGTGTTATAAAATTTGAAATAAAAGTTGTAAATTAAATCCAAATATTTGTAATCATTGTAGAAGTAAAGCATAAAACAGTATGCACACTGAGAGTTTTGAACAGTGTTTATGGCAACTGGGGAGAAATAGCCAAATAATGGGACACTGGAATGGCTGCATGTGGGGGCTGCTTGGGGTGTGCTGAATGAGGGGGGAGGTTCTGGATTTGCATCCTCCTGCAAAAAAAATCCTGCAGGCTCCCTTGTCCACAGCCATTTAATTTTATAAGTATTTTCACAGGTAATATGAAGACAGTACCATAGTTAAGGTGAGGTAAAGAGCGCAGCTGCTCCCCAGAGCAAGCTGTTAAGAGATGCAGTCAGCACCTCGGATGACTTGACAATTGTGCACATGGGGAGTAGTAGTAGTTATTTAAGTAGCCATGGCTGATATCAGAACTTATTAAATAGGTGTGTTTATTTGTTTCTAGTCTGAATGCATGTTACTAAATGACCTAGTATAAGCTATTCACTGCATTTTATTTTTCCATTTTTGGGCCTCAGCTTCATAGAAACATTTCCATCAACTTTAATGCACCTTTTCTGGTTTTCATCTTTGGGTTCTGGGCTGTGTGACTTTGGGGATTGTCCAGTCCACCAACTTGACCTAGCTACAGCTCTGGGGGGGGGGGGCAGAAAGGAGTAATTGGTACTGACAGTTTGCTGCCTATACTACTCTCTCACATCCTTCCTCTTCAAGACAACTGTTTTGCATCTCCCCAGCATGATCTTAGCACCCATATCACCACCTTCCTGTCTCTGCTGGTCTCTATTGAAAAGAGCTCTTGCTCACTGAGACTGTGGTCATACACATATCTTTTCCTTTGAACACACAGTTCTGATGTCTTTCTTCTGAACTCCTTCTAGCAGCCTTATGCAGATTTCATTGTGTGGTCTCCATAAGTGTAAAAAAAAGTACTTAAGGAGAGACTTGACCAAGGTCCAGTAGAGGAAAGCACTACCCCTTTGTTTTTGGAATCTGTCCTCCTGAAGCTACTCTGTTCATTCTGCTTGCTACTGGCATGGCCCCCTCCTTCTTCTCATAGTTGTCCAGTCCTGTGTGATCAGCACCTATGATCCATTTCCTGCTCTTTTGCCTTTAAAATTACTCCCCACTAGCTAATACTTCACACTATGGTTGTTGTGGTTTAGGTACAGTAATTTGCATTTCTTTGCATTGTACATCAACTAACATTTTTCTGCTTAATTGATCAACCTTTCCAATTCATTCCAGTTCCCCACTTCTGCACCAGTCTTTGTGCTACCATCACAGAGAATGATCCAGTTCTCTGTTCCCAAAGGTAATTTTGAAATTATCATATTGAACAACACTGATGTTAGGACAAAGCATCATTGTACTCCAGTAATCATTTACCTTATTCCTGCCCTTGTCCATCTCATCACAAAGTTCTATTTCAGGTGTTAGTTCATTTTCTTAATCTTAGTCCTGTCTATGCTCAATTCCTATAGGTTCCCTAGCAGCTGTTTCTGCAAAACTGAGTTGGAGGCCTTGGGAAAGTCTATGTACTATTTATTTGTGGTCCTTTTTTAATTTCTCCCTGCAACTCAGTCATAAAACTAGATTAAGCTCAGCTTAGAGTGCCTTATGGCCATGAATCCATTTTGGTTGTTTTCCTGGTGCTTTTTTTTTCCTTCTGTAGAAAAGCAACCTCCTTTTCCTACAGTGGTCTTTTTTGTACTCCTTTGCTATTGCTGTTAAGCTAACAGTCCTGCATCTCTGTGGAATTATCCTTTGCCCTTCTTATAACAAGTGTACTACTCTTGCCATCCTTCAGTATTCAGATACTAATGTACTTGCTGATAATCTGTTCAAAATCACCATCAGGGGATCTATCAGCTTACCGTTCAGCTTCCTGAAGACACCAACAGACAGTCTATCTGGTCCCACTGTCCAATATTTTATTAGGGCAAGCATTTCACTTTCCAGCTCCACCAGCTCTATTTGTTTTCATACATTGCCCTTCCTAATCTGCCTTACCACACACATACCGAACTCTCTACTTTCTGGCACAGTCATGCTCTCATGGTCCAAAACCTCATTCATCTTCCACTCTTTATGCTGGTACATGGAATCCCCCAGTCGGCTCCTGACAGATTCCAGTTAAAGTCCCTTATGAGTATAGCCTCTTATTCCTACCACATTAATTTATTCTGTCTCTCCAGTTTTTCATCATCTTGCCATGATTTGTCTGGGGCCCAATATACTGCATTGAAAAGCCCACTATCCAATCTCCTCAACTTAAAAAAGCCATGTTATTTACCCTAGATTCTAACTGACAATTCCTTCCTGAGTTCTTAGGCTGGTGTTCCTATTACTCCACTATGACCTACTATTTGATATACTTTTTATGACGATTCCTACTGCCCCTCTCCATCCCACTGCTTTCTGTTATTTTTGAATAATCTATAACCTGGCATCTCCATGAAGCATTCGTTTTGGTTAATGTAGCACCAGCAATGTCCACTTTCCCCTCCTGCATCATTATTTGCAACTCCACAATCTCTAGCCAGACCTTACATCAGAAATTAATAAGATCCATCCATGCTCTGAGTTACCCTTGTTTATTTATCTGAATATGCATATTTTTCCATGAAGCTTCTCTATCTTCCTGCAGACCTAACATCCACTGCCACCCCAAAGCTCCCTACCCAACAGTTTGATAACCACAACTACCTCTGTCACCTAATTTTTGTCCATCCTGTACTGTTGTTATCATCCCGTCCTGTCTTGAATGCCAGTCTTTTCCACTTTTTTAATTTACCAAGCTTCTCTATGTCAAGTGCCTTCCCCTGCCAACTTCCTAAGCAAATACCAGATAAATGAAAAATTAACAATACTGGGAGCTTTTTGACCATATGGTGCTATTTAAGCAATAAACTTCCAACTGCTAGAAACATAATAGGTTCATAGGTATACACTAGGCTAATGACCACCAGGGCCTTTATAAGCTTAGCTGTGCAACCCAACCCAATTGTGTCCCTATGTATTGTGGGTGTTTATTAGGAGGGGGTATGTTAGTTTCTAGAAGTTATGTGTGGGGAGCTGTTAGTTTAGCCATTACTGTCTGCCTCGGTCAGTCAGAGATATGGGTGCCAGACAAAGGGTGAGTTTGTCACTTCCCATCCATTATTTACCAGTAAACATTACCTAAAAACTCAAAATAATGACTATTGGCAGGTTAGTACAACAACAAGGTCAGTGCTGTGACCCTTGTAGTGAGCAACTAGAAGGCATGAACAAGGCAGGGAAGTGGAAATTCAGTTAACATGCAGACAGCACAAGATCAGGCTCAAGCAGTAACCCTGAATCAGTTGGCCAATGTGTGATATACCTACCTGTGCAAAAGGGAGAATGGAAATTACTGTGAATAGCTTAAGGAAATGCATCTAGAACTACAGTTTAATTAATTTGCACCCCACTTCCCAAAGTTTCATCCTCTTCACAAGAAGCAAATACCAAGCAGGGACCTGGGCAGATGTAGGACTGGAAACACATACACACACACACACACACACACACACACACACACACACACACACACACACACACACACAGATATGCGTGCACGCATATACAAGCACGCTCGTATGCATGCACACACACATGCACATACACAAATGCACACAGACATGTGCAGAGATGCATACAAAACTAGCAGTTAATTCAGCAGTACTGAAAAAATGCAAAAATATAAAATAGCCACACAATACAGCTGGGAACTTGTCAAAGAAGGGACACTTTTTAATATTAGTACTGCTAACTTGAGCAGCTGACAAAATAAAAGAATCTACATGCATTTCTGAAATAAAAGTAATCTATAACTGATTATTACAGTTATTTATTAATTGTAAACCCTCCATGTTTTCTTCCAAAATTGCCATTTTGCAGAGGGATTATTAGGAGAAGAGCAACATTTTGAGCCAAAATCGGGGACAGTTGAGAAGTTTGGATATGCCTAATTCTATAAAGCAATTTATTTGCACGTACCTCTCAACTTGTTAATGCAGGAAATCTGGACAAGGCCAAATATATTGGGGGAACATACAAACACTACTAAAAATTGCTCTTGTATAAACTTAAGACAGTTGATAGAATAACAGGTCTTGCTTTAGCATGCATTTTTCTGAAGGTTATGACGTCTGAGTGGGAGGGTGGCGTAATGGTTAAGGTGTTTACCTTAGCAGCACAAGGTGCAGGGTTTGATTCTCATAAGGGGTAATTGGCTAGGCTCAAAATGGTCCATGAGGGCAGTTAGCCTAGTACTAATCTATGAATCTATGAATCTATGAAACTCAATGTCTGTCATTTAGTGACTTCATTCCTAAATGATTTGCCAGAAAACCACACATTTTATGAGGAACAAACCAAAAATAAGAAGCAAATATCTATTCATTCTGCAAAATATGGACAGCTGAGAGGTATAGTTCAACTGGGGCTGTCTGAGTTTGCTGTCCTTCCCCTCTCAAAATCATGGTCGAATGGAGCCTCCCCCCTGCAGCCATTCCAATGTCCCATTCCTTGTTTATTTTTCCCCATTTACCATAAACACTGTAATGTGCATACTGCTTTACTTCTGCGATGATATGGATTTCATTTGAAAGTTTTATTTTTCATTTTTACAGCACAAACCCCAGTAGATATCTGCTAAACAAAGCAATGCAGTCTCACAATGAAAACAGACTTAGCATTAAAACGTCTCTGCCCTTGATACTCACATGCATTGAAACAGCATTGAAACCCACATTCAAAGAAAATACATTTTGCCAGTGGCAGATAAAGATTAACTTTGGGCTGTTTTCAAATCATAGGCCCCTTTTGGTCTGTTTTCAAATCATAGGCCCCTTGAACACGAAACATGCACATGCTCTTTGATACAGCTTCCCGATTGTATTAAATTGTATTTCTTGTACAATACAGTACAGTTGTTAGAGGGCATTTTAAATTTACTGTTTTGAACATTTTTCCAGTAAACAATGAAATAAAATGCATGCACCAATGACAAAACTGCCCAATTCAGAAGATTTCCATCATAAAAGTCTACTCAACCTTCTACAGTCCACCAGTATCAGTAAATATGCACAATCTCTGAAGTAGTAAAAGTCATCTAAATAATTCCACATTAAAGAAATCTGTAACAATGAAGAGGTTGCTGCTAGCAAACAACTTTATATGTCATTGTTTATTCATCTACAAATAAAGTGCCTGTTGCTCTTGAGGAATAAATTGCCTATGTTGCATGCATTAAAAAATTATAAGCTAGTAATATTGCAATAGGGAATGTATGGCAAACTGATAACATGTTCATAGTTACTACTCTAGGTATCTTCGCCAAAAAGGACTGCAGCATCCACCCCCTTTACAACACAGTACAGTATCAGCAATGCATCTATCTACTGTGGGAGTAGAACCCACAGCCTTCTGCATCAAAAGCAAGTACACTATCTGTTGTGCTATTAACAATGCAAGCAGACTCAGAATAAGCAGCACTAAAGTTTTGTTCCCCTGCAGCTCTCAGCTCCTTGTAAAATCTACTCGACACGCAGTTGTATCTCTGAACTTTGCAGCACAAGAAATCTGGAAAAAGACGAAAATTATTGGTAGGGGGCAAAAGCAAAAAACCAGGGACACATTTTAAACATTGCATGTATAATATTGGAAAGTTGCTAGGATAAAGTGCTGTGTTACCACCAAACATTTCACTGCCACGTCTTTAACCCAGGGGACCCTATGCAAAACAGTCAGAGAAACATACCACTATGCCAAATCAGCTGTTTTGTGAAAGAGAGGAAGACAAACGTAAGTGGCTACCATTCAGTGAATTCAGTTCTCACCATAGCTGTCAACCTCTTAGCACAAAACACCTGAACAAAGCCAATAATGGGGGAATACAGCCCCCAAACATATTCAATGAATTCAGTTCTCACCATAGCTCTCAACCTCTTAGCAAAAAACATGTGGACAAAGCCAGTAATGGGGGGAATACAGCCCCCAAACATTCAGTGAATTCAGTTCTCACCATAGATAGCTCTCAACCTTAGCACAAAATACCTGGACAAAGCCAATAATGGGGGAATACAGTCCCAAAAATAGGGACAAATTTCAAATATCCATGTTATAAACTTAGACAACTGCTAGAATAAAAGGTTTTGTGTTACCATGTACTTTCTGAAGAATATGAAGTCTGAAATTCAAATGCCTGTTATTTTTAAACATTTAACCAGGAAACTAGTCTGACTTGGAACAAAAGACAATTTTCAGCAGAGCAGGGAGAAACTCCAGACACAACTTTGTAAGATGGGAGGACATGCAGACTCCACACAGAAGGCACCCCAGCCAAGAATCAAACCAGAGAACCTATAGCTGTCAGGCAGCAATGCTACCAGTGCACCACTGCACTACAGACTTTGCAAGGAAAAATGAAGATACAGAAACCACAGATTTTATGAGGAACAGAACAAATATGAGGCAAAAATCTGCACATTTTTTTACAAATGGTGGTGGGTAGGGAATTCAGGTCCTTGTCACCTGCATCCAAGGTACAGGGTTCAAGCCTGAGTATCTCTACCCACCACCATGTGTTCTCTCTAGCCACCAGTATATAGCAACTGGGGCAACACACACACACACACACACACACACACACACACACACACACACACACACACACACCAGGAATGTATCCAGTGACCGTTTCCACACCTACCTGCTGTAAAAAATGTGTCCAGCCATTCCACAAAGCAGCCTCCAGTCCAGCAGCACAATCCAAGTCACGAATGAAGGCCGCACAGCAGTAAAATCCCTGCGAGAGCTCACCTCTCAGTCCTCATTGGTTCTGCCTGCAGCTGAAGCAGTCCGGAGCTCCTTTGTGACCGCACAGATTCCTGGGTATCTCTTCTTCTGTATCCGGACTGCTGACAAAGGCAGTCTGAGTTCCCAATGTGTCCGCGCATGCGCAGAGGAGTTGGGACTCGTGTTTTTTTTTTTCCCTTGTTTCACAGTTTTTTCTTTTGGTTTTTCTAGGTGGGGGGGCTGCAGTCCTGCAGCCCTATAGCTTGAGCCGTCCCTGCTAGAATTGCAGTTTAATTAATCTGCACCCCAGTTCCCAAAGTTTCATCCTCTTCACAAGAAACAAATACCAAGCAGGGACCTGGGCAGATGTAGGACTGGGAACACACACACACACACACACACACACACACACACACACACACACACACACACACACGCGCGCATATACAAGCATGCTCGTATGCATGCACACACACACACACACACACACACACACACACACACACACACACACACACACACACACACATGCACACACACAAATGCACACAGACATGTGCAGAGATGCACACAAAACTAGCAGTTAATTCAGCAGTACTGAAGTGCTAATGGGCAAAAATATTGATACAAAAATTAACATTTTCTAGCATGATCTTGATTAAGCAAGTGAATCACTAGGGCAGGTGAAACTGGAAAGAATGTTAAGGCCATAGATTACACATTAGTCAGTAAAGAAGAATGTACAATACATAACATACTGGTCGGAGTAATATTTTTTAATTGTACATATTTCTTTTATTTCTATGTTGTTTCAGAACTCAAAACAAATCTGCTTCCATTGAACATGGATTAACTAATATGTTGAAAATGTAGTACATTTTGTAAGTAGATATTCATTACAGGCCCCAAACTGCTGCATTTTAATGTCTAACCTTCCATCATTCTTCCCCTTGTAACTCAACATCTGGTAAACCTTTCTCAGCAGTCTGCTACTGTTACAGCTGTCACTTCACCTTTACATCCATTCTCCTTCTACCTTTTCTTCTGCCCTCCATTAGTTTCATTCCTTATTTCACTTCTTCTCTTATTCTCTTCCTTGGAAACCTACTCTTTCCTTCTGACATTGACCCCTTACTCTTCTGATCCTGGGCAGTCACATTCTGCTGAACCCAATTTCTATTTTTCTTAAGCTAGTTTCTCAAGCCCAGAGGAACTGCTGGCTGTGATCAGAGACCTGATTACAGCATTTTGTGTATAATACACGGAGTTTACTTTTAGATGAGAGACTTCTGTGTAACCTGACATCTGTTAAACCTTTCTGTAAATGTCAGTGGATATGTTTGGTTTGTGCTTTTCCAGTTTGCAAGACTAACCTGTTTTAAGTATTTTTGAAACTTCTTCTTTGTATTGAATTATTTTGCTGTTTTCTTTTCATGGCTGTCTCTTTAGTAATTCAAGCTGTACTGGTCACTTTGGGAGAAAATGTGATACCTGAGGCTGCACAGGTTGTCAAACAGTATATTTTTTAGAATTGTAGTTTGGCTTTGCAAGGCTCTAGTTCAGGAATAAATGAAAGCAGTTTGGTTTTGTATGTCATGTCTGTGTGTGTCAGTGTGAGGTGTTTCACAAATGTTTAACATGTTACTTGTTCAGAAGTATTTTTTGCACTGAATGCTGTTAATGTTACACATGTATTTTCATAACAGTTGTGGTTCATGTATAAGGACCTAATTATAACTGCTTTGTTATTGAGAGGTTCATATACAACAACCTTGCTATAACATGCTCAGTAGTGAGGTTTTTATTTATTTGTATTATTTTTATAGTGAAGTTTTTATGTATAAACCTTATAATTAAAAGTTTATTTCCTTCCCATTTCTGGAGTGTGATCACAGTGCTGCAAGTATGATTTAGGTCATTACTCTGGGTTTCAGAAAAACAAAAAACAACATACATCAAATTCTTTCCATCAAATGGGTGAAGTGGAGAAACTCTTCATACTAGCAATGTTTGTAACTGTTATAACCTAGTCTGACAATGCATATCTCGGGGTAACTTAAAAAAACAAATCTCTATAGTCAAACCCATATGATGGAGCAGGCACAGAGGTTTGGGATTCCCTGAATTTTCCTCAAAGGCATATACATAAACCATGAATAACTTCCTAGTTGGATTCTCCTTTCCTCACATTTTAGATTTGGCTTATTATGTTCTTATATGTATCACAATGACCTAGATAGTTGTGCTCCGTGGTGGTGTGTGAGTTATGTTATAATCATCACACAGTGACCAGTTTCAACTCCCATTTATTGCGCTTCCTAACTCAGAATGTAGTGAAATACGCATACTATAGTCATGGTATAAAAGTTTTAACTGAAGTATCACATTGCAAGAAGAAGGCTATATAGTACCATGCATGAGTTGGCATGAAAATTAACATAAATCTTCGATACTTATGAAAAGAACAAAAAACAAGTGAATCCTTGTTGTAATTCTGAGACTCGTAAGTCTAAGCTCAGGAATTATGAGAAAAAGCTGAAAAATTCAAGAAGACAAAGAATATTGAATATCAATGTGTTCTTTCAAAACCCAGCCACTGGGGATGCACAAACCAGTGCATTTCTTTGTGCCGGTCCCAAGCCCGGATAAATGGGGAGGGTTGCGTCAGGAAGGGCATCCAGCGTAAAACCTCTGCCAAAAATTACTGATGTGGAGAACTTTTCATAATTACATACCGGATCGGTCAAGGCCCGGGTTAACAACGATCGCCACCAGTACTGTTAGCCAACAGGGTGCTGGCGGAAATTGGGCTACTCTTCGCCGAAGAAGATGGATGTGGTGAGAGAGGACATGCAGGTGGTTGGTGTGAAAGAGCATGATGAAGAGGGCAGGAAGAAACGGGAACAGCCAAAAGAAGATGAATGTGTTCATTTCAAATTGTTTTTTGCAGGGGTCAAGCCCTCCTGTACCCCCAATTGGGGGGGGGGCAAGCCCCCACACCCCAAAACTTGTATATACCAACTCCCAAGATTACACCTGACAGAAAAGGAAATATTCCCAGAAATGGCTATCTCAAACTTAGTATATGTAAATCAGCATTTTCAGTCATTCAGTCTTGCTATTCTGTGACTTGTACTGAGTCTTGGAATTTCAAATTGTTATCCAAACAAGCATTTGTAAATGCTGATTGTTGACCTGTAGAGCATTGGTACTGTTGTAATGAGATTCAATGGAGTGATTTAAATTTTTGTTTTTACTTATTTGCATCAGTTTTCCGGGATAGAACACTAATCCCCATGAACCTTTTTCAAACTCTGTCCTGGAATACTTTCTGGTTAAGTGACTTGCTTAGAATCAAACAGCTGGCAAATAGAGGTGGCAGGAATCAAACTCTGTATTCTTGGTTACAGGAAGCAGCTCATTAACAGTTTAGAGCCTTAATCTTCTGTGTTAACTGTGCCTTTGAAGTAAAAGAACCTCAGGAAAGTTGCTGTGTACATGATCAAATTAATACAGGCTCCAGATGCCAAATTAATTCAGCTGTGTATAGAGACATTTACCTTCTGTAGACTGTAATATTTTATTTTATTTTATTTGTTAACTAGGTAAGCATAATAAACAAAGGTGTTCCTTTTCATGAGTATCTTGGGAGCAGTGTCTGGTTAAGTGACTTGTTCAGAGAGGCACACAGTAGGCAAATGTAAGTTGATGTTATTAAACCTTGGATCACATGAATCAGATCATTAAAGGCTTGTAGCTTTAATCTTCTGTAATAACTACCAGAGCATTAAGTCATACTTTCTCTGATTGCCAGCTTAATTCAGATCAAGGTCATAGAGCGGCTGCTGGCTATCAAAAGAAGAAGCACCACAGTGTATCCAACTGCACAAATAAATCCTGCAAGCATGATGAGTTAACGTACTGTTTATTACAAAAAACAAAAAATCACATAAAGCGCTTTTCGTCAGGCCACATAGCCCAACTTCTTCAGATAATTTTATAACATAGGCCATACACTATATAGGAAGTGAAAAGGAAGTGAAAAGTCAGCTGATTCCTGAATCAGCAGGAATCAGCTGCTCTTAAAGTGGCAACCACCTTCATTCATTACCTAAAATATATAGCTTAAACAGTTCTCATCTAACACATTGTTTTAAGGCAATATTTTAAAATAATAGTGTAAAAAATCTAAAACCAATAATTATCTATTATGAAATATTAATGCAATTAAAATTAAAATTAACAGTGTATGTATGTATTTATATTTTTGTTTTGTGTTCGAGTATAATAAACCTTAAAAGCTTGTAAATAAAAACATGTAAGTGGAAAACAGCAAAATCTGACTTAAGAAGCTGAAAGTCAAATACACTCTAAGACAATAGTATGCATAGACCATTTTAAACACAGGATAATAGTCAACTCCTAACCAAATTTTTAAGTTGTAGAATGCACTTAATTGAATACATTTCGTTAATGCCCGGAGGGTAACATGCAAAGGTACGTAATTGCTAACTCAATTCTAATTTCTCTAAGAGCAAGGAAAGAGGCCCTCCTCTAGGGTCACAAGAGACTTCGCTCTTTGGCATAAGCGTGCCGAGTCGGAGCCGAGGGATCGGCTCCGAACCCATCAGTCAGAATGTAGGCGAGATGGATCCCAAACATCTGAAGTTATGGTGAGTACATAACTAAAAGTTTTCTGTTAGCATACATTTTCTGATGGATATGAAGGCTAAATCTCAAATGTCTGTCATTCTTTAATGACTTCAACCCCAGTGGCTTGCTAGAAAACTTTTTTTTTTCATGTGGAAAAGACCAAACCTAGGAGGCAAAAATCTGGATGGCTCACCCATCACCACAAAAAAAAAAAAAAAAATTCACTGGAGAGTCTCTTTTCTTCATTTCTTCTCTTCAAGACTGCAGATGTATTGCGCAGGTGTAGGAATGAAGCTCCCATACATATCCAAGCAGTACATCAGAAAACATGGAAGAATGGGAAACAATGCGGAGGAACACTATAGCACTATTTTATAAAGACATTGTTTAAGATAAGGAAGCAATTTATTTCTTAAATAATGTCATTGTATAATAGCAATAACCCATTATTGGGTGTGGGTAGTGCTGGATTTATACACACCCACTCGTGGGTTATTGCTTAAATGTAAACTAAATTAATATTTTGTTTTATTTTACATTTTTTCAAATATCCTTTGTACATGGTTTAATTTGGATAAAGCACAGAGCAACATACCACTTGCTGTTTTTTTTTACAAGTGCTACTTTGTGGTGTCTAACAGTAAAATGTAAAAGCCAAAATTTAGAAAGAGAAACAGTGCATATTATTTTTCTACAGGTGTGATTTGTTGCACTAACATTGAAGAAACCTAGTTACCATGATCTTGATTGAGAAGCAGTAGTTTGATATAAAATAATAAGACATCAGTGGAAAACATAACAAGAAGACTGTTTTCACTTTATTTTTATCTTTGTAGACATCATTTAATGCATTATGTAATGGAGGGAACACAGAGTAGTGTGCTGGTGATTATTTTATGAATGTCCTTTTATGATATTTGATATTGAGAGAAAAAAGAAAAACAAGAGGAATGCTTCACATTGCTTTCCTGCAAATGCCACTTGGTGCACTGTTTAATTATGAAGCAATATACAGCAACATGAACTTTACTGATAAACTCTGTTCTGTGACACCAGAGCATACCTCTCAAGCTCTTAGAGCAAGAAATCAGGACAAAGCCTAATTGCTCTTATAAACTTAGAAATGTGCTAGAATAACAGGATTTGTGTTAGCACTCATTTTTCTTAAGGATATGAAGTCTGGAACTCAAATGTATGTCATTATTTAGTTACTTCAGTCCTCAGTGATTTACTAGAAAACCATTTATTTTATGAGGAACAGACCAAAAATATGAGGTAAAACTCTGGACAGTCTGTGAGAATCTGGACAGTTGAGAGGTATGTATCCAAGAGTGAGTGGTTATTGTCAGATATAAGCAAGAGGGATATTTTCCTTCATTCTGCGTGTTTTAAGTATAATTTGGTACATTGTTTTCTTGAAAATCAACATATATCAACATGGTGCTGATCTTTTGATGGAGAGTATTCTGATACCTCATAATAAGAAGTATAATTCAGCTATGAACAAGAGTAATATTTCATTTGGTACATTGTTTATAGGTGAAGCAACACACAGCAATGTAGTTCTGATGACTATAGTTATTCTGAGATACCTGTTTGCAAGAAGTTACTGTCAAAAATTAGCAGTGTGAATATTTGATTTTGTTTAACATGTATACTTAGCAGGATTGAATATTACTGCTTTTTTATAAGGTGTTCTATATGCAGTTGAAATAATAGTATTCAAATGTTAAAATGTGCTGTGAGGAGTAGAATGAATACATCCTAAGGATGTTATTCTTTGCATAGTAAAATTAATATAGAGTAGTGATAGAAGACTGATTTTACCTGATTAAAGCAAAAACATTTTGCTTTTGGTGCACTGTTTAATGGGGAAAAAAAACATGCAGCAACATGGCCTAATAATTGGTCAAGCAAGACACCAGTCTTGCATGTTTCTTTGTGTGGGATTGAAATAGTACAGATATGAGTAAGATGCTATATATGTGACTGAATTAATTTAGCTTGCAGATACTAGGTTGTCTTGAGCACAATAAAATGAATAAAATATAAAAATGCAATTCCACACATAGCAGAATTATTACAGATGGAGATGGAAAACCTATTTTATTAAGTACAGCCGAAACACATTACTTTGCACTTTATTATCAAAGAGAAGCAACATGTGCAGTATTTTAAAAATATCACAGGAATGCAACATATATCATTCTACTATTGAACAGAAAGGTATTCTGTGCATAATAGAAATAAAACAATCTAAGAATGCTATTCTGTACACAAAATTAATACACTTGGGAAAGAAAGATGATTTTAACACTTTATTTAATTTTGCACTTTATGATCCCAGGGCAGCAATATACAGTATTTTAAAATGATTGTGTAAAAGTAGCATATGGCATTATGCTTTTGAATAGAATACTGTGTTGTACTGTGCGTGTTATACAATTAACACAGCCTACAGATTTGGCATTGTGCAGAAGAGAATTAATACAGAAGGGGCAGGAAACTCATTTTATTGAGTGGACCTGAAATATTTTGATCTTATATTGTCTTTTTCATTCATTCCTCAACTGATGGGTTCATAGCCAAGACTCTTATCTGAGTTAGATGCTTCTACCAGATCTTCAGATCCAAAAATCTCGAGCTCCTACCTTTACCCATAATGCCCTGCCAACCTAACAAAACTCGATCTCATTTGCTGCCATTCAGCTTCAGACATGGATCCTGCCACTCTCAAGCTTTTGTAGTAGTTTCTATCCTTTTAAGTGTTAAATCTAAGAAAAGTTATTATAGTATCTAGTCTTAATATCCTACCTCCCTTACCAATTCCTTTCTGATTTTAGCAGTTTATTATCTTATTTTAGCTCCCAATTTGTCACTACCTCTCCAACATATCAGCATTGTTACTTTTCCCTTCTTTTCGCTTGAACTTGCTCTTTAGAGTACCCTTTCATTATTATTGTTGATGGTTCTTGCTATTTCTTTTCTCTAAATAAAAAAAAAATTCTACTTTTCTTAGCCTTTAGACATTTTTTCCCCTCTGGTAGTAATGGCTGACAAGCCCACTGGTTTCAAAAATTGCATTACTTATTGTCATACAATCCTTAACTTGGATGCCCACAGGGAATGTGTTTATTGTTTAGGACCCACTAACTTGGACGCAGATTGTTCTACTTGCTGTGGATTCAACTCCAGAGCTCTTACTGACCATAGGAGTAAATTAGTGCTGAAGGGCCCCCTTCCTTCTTCTTCTTCTACTTCTGTATCTGGGGCTCAAGCCCAATTAAAAAAAAACAGACAAGGGGAATCTAGACTCCACTGTGAAGGAAAAAGAGTCACATAAGAGTTTCCCGGACTGCTCTTCCTTATTGGTTCCTTCATCAGAGCCTCCTATAAAGATGAAAAAAAAAGTTGGATCTGACTGCTTCGAAGACCGAGTCTCCTTGGTTCCAAACTCCTTCGCTCCTACCAGATCCAGTCAGTTCACGGCTCCCTTCACCATTTTTGGAGGGATCTGCATGCAGACATTCCAGACCTCCATTCTCCACATCTTCTCTTAGGTCTTTCAGAAGCTTATCCTAGGCCGACATGAAGAGGATGATGGGGAAATTTCTCAGAGCTCAGATTCAGATAGACATTCTCCCAGCTCTGACTCCTACCAGATCCGTGAGCTGACTTTTGTCCAACTCCCCCTTAATCTCTGCTTCTCCAATTCAACCCTCTATTTTGGAGCCCTCAGATCCGAGACCCCTAGGGTTGTCTTCATCGGATCTGAAGATGGTCTGTTCTTTGACTCCAGTGATTTCCCTGAGTCACCCGCTGTCGACTTCTGTTTCCTAAAGGCATTCTGCCTTTGAGGTTGTGAAGAGGGACTTCTCTTTATCTAGATAAAGGACATCCCTGCTCCCCCCCCCAGATCAAACTATTTTGCTTCCTCCAGTTCTCTGCTCTGAGTCTTGTCCATCCATTCCATTCCATTGGGGCAGCCAGCCCAATCTAGTCTCCAGTCAGTTCCTCAAGACATCTTCATCTGTTCTAATACTTCCCTAGACCACCCCACTGAAGAAGTCTCTCGGAAGGGAACATGTAAAAGGAGACAGTTAGATACCCCTCAGGAATCTCACATGGAAATGCCAGTTTTGATGAAGGGGGAAGGGTCTCCCAGATTTCCACCTGAAGACATTTCCTTTGGAGACATCCTAAAGCTCCTGAAACAAAAAGGTGGTTGGCACTCTGATACCCCCTCTCAGGAAGAATCATTGTTCCTGGAGACTTTTCAGTTTGGCCTGTCTACTTTTGGGTAACTCTTCCAGCAGATGAACTCATAGATCTTGTTTCTCACTGGGCATGAAAGGAGCTGGATACTGGGGTCTATATTAGAACATCGAATATTTAACAGTTTGAATCACTAAAGGTCGACCTTTAGTGATCGAACTGTTAAAACATCAAATGTTCAGAAAAAAAAATAAAAACAACAAAAAAATCTAAACGGTGTAGGCAGGGGGGCACCCCCCACATCCCCTGCTACTTAAATATACCAACTCTGAGACCGCACTACATTGAAGTAAATGGAAATCTCCCCTTATGGAGATTTCTGTTTACTTGTTCGATGTTCTGCAGTTTCGCTATTCTTGTGTCGACAACGTCAGATTTGACATTGTCGGCTTTCGAGAATTTAATATAGACCCGGATACTGTAGAGCTGATCCCTAAAAGACCTGACAAAATTCTAGATTCCCCTAAGGAGTGGGCAAAGTGGAGCGAGGGAGTGCTGGTTGACGCCATGGTTATGGCAGCAGCCACCAAGAAAGAACTTGCAGATTAGAGTTCTTCTGTCCATCCCCCTAACAGGGAGACCAGGGCCTTGGGGACAGATTTGGTAAGCACATGAATGCTTCAATGACCTTTGCACTCTGCTCACTAAATTATCTGGCATATTTTATGAGATTACAAAGAGATTTGACCAAAAAGCTCTCCAAATCTCTTTCTAGGTCCATGACTGCCAAGGACCAAAATAAACTCTCCTTGCAACTGACCACCCTCCAGTCTATTTCCAATGTGTCCATGAGGCTGATCTCCCATGCAGTGGAAGGTACCTCACGGGCAGTGGTTCAGGCATAGCTATTAAGAGACATGCCTGGATGTCACTATGTGATTTTGTGGAGTCCTTTAAGTCTTCATTCATCAATGCACGTTTTAATGTATCTTCCTTATTCAGCCCCAAGCTAAAGGACACATTCTGCAGATATGAGAAAAAAGGGGAGGACCCTGTCTGCAATGGACATATATATTTCAACTCCTCAAAGACCTTTCTTAAGGAATGAACAGGGAGGTACAAAAATATGGCTTCACAAATCCCTGGGTCCTTTTCAGGACTCACATGGAGATAGTTCCCCCAGAGGCAGAGGGGGGAACTCAAATAGAAGATGCTGTCCTCATGGCAGGGGTGGCCTACAAAACCAGGGCTTCTGGTATTCCTTCTCAGACAAGCTCTACCAGCTATCCTAGAGGGAAGACCAACTGGTTCTCTCTGCAGGCAGTCCGGGACACTTTTCTCTGCACCAGTGAGCCTGGTTATCTATAACAAAATATTCCTACGTACTGAGAATCACATCCAGAGGCTAGATTATACCTGTCACCCTAACCTCCAACTAAAATGAAAAGAATCCCCTGATCTTCCTCCCAGACAGAGGGAAGCAGTGGCAGTAGAAGTAAAAAAGCTGCTAGAAAAAACAGTCAACCAAGAGGTCCCACCAGACCAGAGAGGATCTGAGACCTATTAAAGATTCTTCTTGGTGCCAAAAAAGAGGAGGGACTTAAGATCACTTCTGGATCTCAGCAAACAAAATCACTTCATGCAATATTTAAGGTTTCAGATGGTCACAGTTCAGTCCATTCTGAAACTACTGCAAAGGGATGATTGGATGTGCTCGGTAGATCTTCAGGAAGTGTACTATCACATCAAAATGAACAGGCACTTCAAAGATGTCTGCTGTTCTGGCTGGGAGACAGTCATTATCAGTTCAGAGCACTGCTCTTTGGTCTCACCACAGCCCCCAGGGTGTTCACCAAATGCATGGCAGTAGTGACAGCTCACATGAGATTGCTTGGATTCCAAGTGTCTCCACACCTAAACAAGTGGCTCCTAACTGCCCCAACCAGGCATTGACTCCTACAGGCAAATGACTACTTGCTGCAATTTTGTATCTATCTAGGCATCACAATCAACTACAGCAAATTACATCTCATACCTACGAACAATGACTTGCAAACCACTACTGGTACAACAAACAAACGAAACAAGGAGCCATCAAGCTGAAGAACGTCAATACAAATTTTATCACAGAACGGCACTTTATTGGGCCAAAAATAACAAATATAAACACCAGTTGTGAAGCGCTTTTCGTTTAACTCCTGTTAAACTTCTTCAGACTGTTACAAAACACTGACATCACTTCCTTTTATACAAATACCAGTTTCACTTAATGCTAAATTAAAAATACCTGCTCATAATTAATTCAATCAACTACCTTAAACCAAGAAAAAAATATGAGTATATAAAATAACTGAATTCAATGATCACTTACATAAATACATATTATACTTATTACTTAAAAACCATGAATGAACATATATTCAATGGACTAGAAAAAGATGATGTTATAAATATGATATTATAAAACAGTTATTGAGTATGAATGCCAGGCATTAGGAAGAAATATGTTTAAAAATATGTTAAAAAATGTTTAAAAAATATATTGTGTACATGATATAAAATGCAATACAATAAAAAGATGCAAAAAGGTAAATAATGGCATGCAACAAGTCCAAAATTATTTCAAGGCAAAATATAATGATGTCACTATGTCACGTAATTTTATTCCTTTCGAATGCCTTTAATTTTATTATGGGGGTAATTTTGCTGTGCTCGTTTATACCAGGCCACATATCAGCTTGTGTATTTATTTGCCATTTTAATTCTTTTAATTCTAGATACAAGTCCCAAGGTCTCCTGTCCTCTATATCTACGTGGCCAATTACCATAAAGGAGAACTGGTGTTCTTTGTATTCACTAATATGCTAAGCTAGTGCATTATTAGGCTTATTTTTCTTCATGGTATACTCATGCTCATATATTCTTTGGACAAACTGTCTTTCTGTTTCCCCTATGTAGAATATTGGGCATGAATTACATGTGGCTAGGTATACTATTGCTTTGGATTTGCAGTTGTACTTGCCATGTAAGGAATGCTTCTTTTTCCTTAAATAAAACACTTCCCCTATTTTTATTTTGTGGCACCAATGACAAGCTCCGCATTTAGTCATACCTATCTTGCCATTCCTAGGTGAACTATTCCTATGTTTTAAAATATTCTTAAAACTTCTACCTTTTCTAAAAACAATTTTAGGTTTTTCACTAATGTGGTTTCTACAGTAGGAATCTTCCATGACAATGTTCCAATTGTCCATAATAATATCTCTAACCATATTATGTTCTTGAGAGAATGTTAGGACAAGTGCTTTAGAAAACATAGTTTCTCTTGTTATGTCACAGCTGTTGTCATTATTAGAAACACTATTACTAATGTTAGATGGAATGCTGCCATTACGTTCAACCCTTGATCGACTAAGAATGGGTTTAAAATGTCCATTCTGTCTTTTAATGGTAACTTCTTGTATAAGAGTTTCAACTAGTATTTCTGGATAACCTCTATTTAGAAACATGTCACATAAAAAAGCACATTCCTCTTGAAATTGATTAAACTCAGTGACCATCTGGGCTGCTCTTACTAACTGACCTTTGATGATACTCAGAGTCTGGAGTTCATAAGTGCTCGTTCGGACACAGTCAGTCAGAAAACCTTGCTTCCTTCTGTACGAATTCAAACACTGAGATCCCAGGTCAGGAAAGTAGTACAAAATACTTCCCTTCTGGCAAGACTAATTTTATAAGGCTTGGGGTCCAAGCTGCTATCACCCTCATTCCTCTGGCCAGGTTTCACGTATGAATACTTCAATGGACTTTGTTGACTCAATGGTCCATTCTTCAACATCCTTTAACCATTCCAGTCAAGATCATATAGGCATGCAGAATGTATCTTCTTTGGTGGATTCATTCAAATGAACACTCAAAGGTCATCCATTTGTTCTCCCCCTACCCACAGCCACAGAAACCACAGACACCTCCCAACTGGGGGGGGGGTGGCACTACTTGAGAAGGACAGTCCAAGGTATGTGGTCCCCCCGAAGAGAGCAAGATGCATATCGATGTGCTAGAAATGAGAGCAGTTCTCCTGGCATTGCAGGCCTTTTAAGGCACTCTCCCATCTGGGGCATTGCCATTCAGATGGACAGTATGTCAGTGGTCTGGTACATCAGTAAACAGGGAGGAGCAAATTGTATCCATTTTGTCAAGAAGCAATTAGAGTGTGGCACTGGGCTATCTCTTCTGGTTGCTTTCAAGCAGTAACACACATTCTGGGGAAATCCAGTGTGATTGCAGACAAACTAGGCAGGTCTGTTCTTTGACCTCATGAGCAGACATTCAATGTCAAAGTGGCAGAGAGAATTTTCTGTCAATGGGGTCAGCTGTGCTGCAATTTATTTGCCTGTCCCCTCAACAAGAAGTGCAGCAGGTTTTTTGTCCTAATCCCTCCAATGGGGGAGTCACCAAAAGATACTGTAGTTTACGATTGGTCTTTCTGTCTTCTCTGTGCTTACCCACCGTTACCTCTCATTCCCAAATTTCTACAGAAGTCATTCCAGTTGAAGTGCACAGTTATCCTCATTGCACCTTTTGGCCTCATCAGATTTGGTTCCTTTTCCTCTGGCCTCATCTTCTTCATCCGTCTTGTACTCTTTATCCCATACCAGACCTCCTGTCTCATCTGACAAGTATGACTTATCTGGACTAACAAGCCTCAAATTCACTACAAGGTTTCTTCATTTCCATTGATTCCTAGACAGCCCAGGCTGTCCTCCCTGGTCTGTCATATCTTGGTATCTTTTTGAAAAGCTTGTACAAGAAGGATTTACAAAAGTAAATGGAAGAGATTTCTTTTCTGGGCCCTTAGCAATGATCTGGATCCTTTCAAATCATATTTGCATTTTACCCTTGAATTTTCAGCTTAAAATTTCAATGAAAGCACTAGTTTTTCAGCTATTAAAGTTCAATTGGCTGCCATTTCTAATTTCCACCTCTGTGAAAATAACTCTATCTTAGCTTCTTCTAAACTATGTAAAGCCTTCCTCAAAGGAGCCTTTTTAGTTAGACCTCTGTTAAAGGATCCTACTCCTTGAAATTTAACTATTAAGCTTACGGCTTTAACACAGACTCCATTTGAACCATCAGCCAGGGCAGATCTAAAATTTTTGTCTTGGGAAAGCATTTTTCTGGTCACTATCACATCAGGAAGATGAGTATCTGAACTCCAGGTTGTATCCTCTAAATCTCTTTACCTGGTTTTCCACAAACACAGGGTGTCTTTATGGATGAACCCATCTTTTTTGCTTAAGATAGCTTCTAGGTCCAACATAAACCATGCCATTAGTTCACCATTTTTTCCAAACTTTTCAAATAACTATAAGAAAAGGTGGCCCCTGATCACTGGAGACAGCTCCATCAGTAAAAAATTATATCCAAAAATACAAAGAGCCGCTGCACCATGAAGAGAGATTTATTAAAACAGAGTTAAAACCATAAAACATCAAGTCAATAAACATAAAAAATATAAATGGGATAAGCACTTTCAGTCTTACAACCTTCTTCAGATCTCAGATTTGTTGCAAGACCAAGACTACTTATCCCATTTTTATTCTTTATGTTTATTTTTTTATGTTTATTGACTAGATGTTTTATGGTTTTAACTTATCCATTTTAATAAACCTATCTCTGTCATGCAGCAGCTCTTTATATTTTTGGATATAACTTTTCAAATAAGGGAGATTTTATGCTCCATCTATTGGATGTGCACAGGTAACTTCATTTTTATCTCCATAGAACCAGATACTTCAGGATATCTTACCAGTTGTTTGTTTCCTTCTCTCCTAACAGATTTGCATGCCAGTTTCCAAAGTTACATTGGCCAAATGATTAACTGAGTTTATCCCCTTTGTCTATGGTAAAAAAAGGTTTATCCTTGCCTAAACCTCCTAGAGCTCACTTCACGAGGTTTGTGGGGGTCTCGTCGCCCTTTTGATCAAGGGCTTCCTTACATCACATTTGTGCAGCTGCAACTTGGACTAATTTTCACATCTTTATTGCTCATTACAAATTAGATTTGATTTCCAAGAGCACAGCAGCCTTTGGCTCTGCAGTACTCTGGAATATCCTTCCATGAGGGCCCCCCCAAGGTTCAAGTAGTTAGGGACACTGTCCCATCAGTTGAGGAATGAATGAAAACATCAAAATCAGATAAAAAAGGCATGCAGTCACCATAACATTCCATCTGTGCTGTCCATTTTCATTCTTCCTCAACTTCCCATCCACCTACCCCCTTCCTTTGCTTCCTTAAATATCTAAACGTTTTACAGGAGCTTGTGTTCTTTGTTTGAGCTCCAGCTTCATTTTTCCTTTCTGCCTTTCTTAATTTCTTTAACAGGCTGTCCCATTATATCTAGGGGCTGCGAACTTAATCTGAGGTATGTTAGGTTGTGGGACATTAAGGGTAAAGGGAGGAGCTCAAGAGTTTTATATCCACAGATCTGGTAGAAGTAGCAGAGTCGGATCCGAATCTCGGATCCAAACTCATCAGTTGAGGAACAATGAAAATTGGCAACACAGATGGAACATTATGGAGAGTACATAACTTTTTTTGTACTTTATGATAACAAGAAAACAATATACATCATCTTAATAAATGATTGCAGAAAAGCAACGTCCAACATTGCATCACTGAACAGAAATAAATGAGACTGAGGTTATTATGCAGGAAGAAAATTGTGATAATGTTGGATCTCATAAAAACAAGAACAAATGGTAAACCTAGCAGACCAAGAAAAATCCATGAGTGTTGTTAAAGGTTTATTGTAAGCGCTTTCATGCACTAACTTCTATGCACTTCTTCAGACAAAAAAACGAACAACACTAACACCATATATACCATCCAATAATTGTTAAAAATAATTAATACTAATTAAATTGCACAAATCAATTAAAAATTAAAGCGAACTTTACATTAAAAAAGTTAAGCACAACACTACCCAGCTAAACCAATATGAACGCATCTTCACCTATGTTAAAAATTCATATAAAATAACACACAACTAGCGTTCCAGCGCTTTCAACCTAAGCAGACATTTAATAGAACACAGATCATTGATCCCTGGATGAACATATGTGTTGGTTTTTAATTGCCATAATAACTCTTGCTCCTCTAATTTCAGATGCCAAGGCCCTCCCTTTGGGTTTCTACAAACTTGTTGAACCACTATAAATTTAAATGTGTGGGTGCTAAATTCATTGATATGCCTCGCTAGGGCGTTAGTGGGTGTACCATTAGATATCGCGTATATGTGTTCGTAGAGGCGCTGTTTTAGTTGACGCTCAGTTTTACCCAGATAAAAAAATTGCAAGTTGAGGTATTGTACTTTCAAGAATATATTAGGCTTAAAATTGTCCCTAAAGGACTACGCCAATGGAAATACCCATCAGACATGGTCAAGAATTCAGACTTTCATTTTCAACTTATTCAATTGTTTAATAAACAAGGTCTTGAGTTCTTGGAATTACTTATTGACCAGTATAATCAGCAAATGACTGAGTTAAAAAAACAATTGGATATCCTGGACAAGGACATTCTATCAGACTCTGACTTTGCACATTATGAATATGATTATAAAAGAATTTTCACAAGTATTGACTCCCTTTTAGCTAAAATCACGGATACAAAAAAGCGTAAAGTTAACCGTGATAAATTAGCATATGAACAACAGTGTGCATACCCTGATCCACCATCTAGACATACAGATGGTGATTTTTCAGCGGCTTCGACTTCCATGGCAACAGTCAATGGTGGTGTGGCTGGTTCTGATGACATCACACAATCACCTCAAACACGTGAGCCTGTTCCAAATGGCGACTCCAACCTGGAGGTTCGATGTAGCGAACGAATTCTAAAACATAATCAACAACAACAGCAAAATAACCAACAATCTGTATCAAATAACAAACAGGGTTTTCACAAGGGCAACACCACCTCTTACAAGGTGAATTCCAGTTGGAGTTATCGGTCACAACGCAGGAAGAACAACAACCGACGCAGGAGGTAATTGCAGTCAACCAACAAGGACATTTAATTGTATTGACTAGTTCCAGTGGTGATTTTAATGTCTACAATATGTCTTCCTTGGCCATCCCACAGGACTTAGTTGAGTTGCTATCTAAAGGTTTCAATTTTGTTCCTTGTTCAAACCCAGACTTGGGTCGGGTTCTGTGTGATCTTAAGTTATATATACGTAAGATGAATCTTAATGTGATGTTCAAAAATTCAAATAATGTGTTTTCTAATGAACGGGTAGCTAGTACATACAATCCTCCCATTGATAGTAATCTAGCACTTTTTGAGAAAATGTCTGAAATTTATTTTAGGGCCACAATTGGCGATTACTATTGTCATAAGCATAAACATTATGGTAATATTACAATAACTGAAAAGGAGCTCATTGAATATGTTAGGATACACAAAATCCGAGTTATGAAACCGGATAAGGGGGGGGGAGCTATTTTTATGGATGAGTTTGATTATGACAACAGGATGTATCAGATGCTTTCAAGTTTAAATTACGCTAAGGTCTCATTAAATGAGCTTAATCAAGCTTATCAACGTATTCAAAATATTTTAAGTGATTTGTTCACTGAAGCAAGTATTTCCTTGGAAACATATCATTATTTAACTATGCCAGCACCTTTAATTCCTGTAATATTCGGAGTTCCGAAACTCCATAAAAACGTTACTGATCCCCCTCTTAGGCCCATCATTGATGGACGGAAATCCATCACTTATGTATGTGCTAAGTGGGTAGACGCTAAATTAAAAGAAGCATTACAATCAGAGCCCCAAATATGTCGGGACTCATGGCATGTGTTACAACATTTGAACAACATACCATTTAATTCATCTTATGGATTTCTGACAATAGATGTCAGGGATTTGTACACTGTAATCCCACAAGGGTTAGGTACGGAATGGGTGAAGGATTTCTTGTTATATAAGCGGTTCCCAGGACAGGATATTGACCTGATTGTTACTTTACTGGATATTGTCTTAAGTAACAACTATTTCATGTTCAAAAAAGAATTATTCTTACAGAAATCAGGTATCGCAATGGGCTCCCCATGTGGGGGGAGCTTTGCCAATTGTGTCATGGCATTCTGGGAACACACTTTTTTATTCCCACACCCTTTGTTCAATAATATGGTTGTCTGGTACACGCGTTACCAGGACAACATTTTCATTATTATGAAAGGGACCCAGGACGACGCCAAGAGGTTGGTTGGAGTTATGGGTTCCTTTGCATCATTTCTGGAATTTACCTTTCAATATGAGGAACAAGGCACTAATTTTCTTGATATCTATTTAGATAAAGACATAGTCCACAATAGATATAGAACTAAGATATATAGGAAGCCATTGTACAGTAATGCTTTCTTGCATTTCACTAGCAATCACGCATTTTTTCAAAAGAAGGGGGTCGTCAAAGGTCAACTAGTTAGAGCATCCGGGATATGCTCTAACGACGATGATTTTGATCAAGAATGTAACCACCTGGGAGATATGTTTCTTAATAGGGGTTATCCTTCTACGTTGATTTATGCCCTAACTAGGGAAGTTAGTCATAAAAGGTCAGTTGGCCTTTTAGGTCCAATTTTGACCAAAGGTTACACACATGACTACAACATGGATTCTTCTGTTGTTGGCAACATGGGACCTATTCATTCATTTTCAACTAAAAGTGGTAATTTTCGCACTAGTTTAGTGATTCAATTCAACGATGTATCTTTTCAACTTAGAGAAATCTTGAACAATAATTGGGACTTTATTTTACAGGACCAAGGACTTAATACAATCCTTGGCCCAAAACCATCTATGGTATTTAGGAAAGCACCTTCTTTAAAAACATTGTTCAAGTTACCATACAAACAGTACAAACCCAGTAAGGGTATGTACAAATGTGGGCACTGTAATCACTGTAAATTTATTCAAACAGGGTCCTCATTTCACATTAAGGGGGTCAAATATTCCATCTATGACAAATTAAATTGTGAAAGCCAAGGTGTAGTATATTTGGCCTCTTGCCAATTATGCCCAGTTTTTTTATCTGGGTAAAACTGAGCGTCAACTAAAACAGTGTATCTACGAACACATATATGCGATATCTAAATGTACACCCACTAACGCCCTAGCGAGGCATATCAATGAATTTAGCACCCACACATTTAAATTTATAGTGGTTCAACAAGTTTGTAGAAACCCAAGGGGAGGGCCTTGGCATCTGAAATTAGAGGAGCAAGAGTTATTATGGCAATTAAAAACCAACACATATGTTCATCCAGGGATCAATGATCTGTGTTCTATTAAATGTCTGCTTAGGTTGAAAGCGCTGGAACACTAGTTGTGTGTTATTTTATATGAATTTTTAACATAGGTGAAGATGCATTCATATTGGTTTAGCTGGGTAGTGTTGTGCTTAACTTTTTTAATGTAAAGTTCACTTTAATTTTTAATTGACTTGTGCAATTTAATTAGTATTAATTATTTTTAACAATTATTGGATGGTATATATGGTGTTAGTGTTGTTCGTTTTTTTGTCTGAAGAAGTGCACAGAAGTTAGTGCATGAAAGCACTTACAATAAACCTTTAACAACACTCGTGGATTTTTCTTGGTCTGCTAGGTTTACAATTTGTTCTTGTTTTTATAGTTTGTGGTGTTTCTGTTTTTCAATGTTGGATCTCATGTAATTTTCATTCTTTCCTCAGCTGATGGGTTCAGATCCTATACTCGGATCTGACTCAGCCACTTCTTCCAGATCATAGCATCCTAGCACTCTTGAGCTCCTCCATTTACCATAATGCCCCACCAACTTAATGTATATCAGATCTCATTTGCCGCCAGTTGCTTCAGATATGGATTCCTAGATCTTGAGCATTTTGGTGTAAATTTTTGGAAATATCTTTTCTTTTCTAGGTTTTCTTGAGTTATTACTACTACTGATATTTTATCTGTATTTTTCCTCCCTTCCATAACATACTTCTTTTAGCTTTTTGGAACTAATTTACTATTTTCTTCTGTAGTTTTGCTTACCATTGTTTGTACTCCCTTATACTCCTTGAGTACCCTTTTCAACCATTGTTGGTAGTTTTTTCTTCTTTACCTCTCTCTTTTCCTTTCCAAAAATAAGTTTGTTTGTTGGCTTAGATGGGCAGGGATTTTCTGTTGTTAATCAGCTTTCTGCTAAGAGCTATTTGTTATTGCATCTTTTTGTGGTTAGCTCAGTCAAGATGTCAAAAACATCTTTAATTTTTAAGATGCATATAAGATCCCAGATTCCGATGCACACAGGGAATGTGTTTATTGTCTGAGTCTGGCCCACCTTGATATTAACTGTGATATCTGCTCTGGTTTCAATTCTAGGGCCTTGATTGAGTTAAATAATAAGTTAATTCTGTGGCGTCTCTTGTCCTCTAAACCTGCTTCCTTGGTGGCTGTGGCTCAAACCCTAAGAAATCTAATAAATCTAAAGGTGATCCTCAATCCAAAGACAAGGAAGCTCAAAAAAGATATTCGGAGTATCCCACAACTTCGGCTTCAGCTCCTTCCATGGAGCACCCTGCCAAGGTCTTAAAGAAGTTGATTCATCAGTATCGGATCTGACACCTCATAGTGCAAGATCTTCCCAGATCCATACTCCTCCACTGCCATCAGCTTTGATTTCATCCACAATCCCCTCTTTATTTCTTGAGGAGTTGCCTTGAAGGCATTCTAGATCTCCTTCCACTTCCTCCTCTCTGAGGTCCTCCAGAAGCCTTTCTGAAGAAGATATGGACAAGGATGATGAGGAAGTTCCTCAGACCACAGATACAGATAGGGTTTCTTCAGCTCCTACTCCTTCTGGACCTGAGAGCTGACAACTAACCACTTCCCCTTTGATTTCTCCTTCTTGGATCTGCACTTCTGTTTTGGAGCCATCAAATCTAGGCTCTCTGGGGGGGTGTCTTCTTTACTTCCAAAGATTATTGTCTCTTCAACTCTGATGGCTCCCTGAGTCAACTGGTACAGAGCATCTTAGAGCCAGTGGACTCTTGGAGCTGAAGCATCAGTGCCAGATCAGGGGGTTTGGAGTGGACTCCAAAGCTTTTGGATTTGGAGCTGTCTCTTCCCCTTGGAGCTTCAGCATTAGATAGTTTGGGTCTGACTTGCTCCTTGGGTGGAACACTGAAGGGGCTGCAGGAGCTGATGATCCAAGAGATGTCAGTTTCATATTGGTCAACCTCTGTGTCTCCTAGCCATTCTGCTTTTGAGGTAGTGAAGATGGTATTCTGTATGTCTAGAGAACAGACATCCCTACTCCCACTGGATCAGACAACTCTACCTCATACTGCTCTGTGTCCTGAGCCTCAATTATCTCTTCCACTGGGGCAGCTAGCGACAAATATCCAATTAAACGTTCTGTGCTATAGCCAAAGTCTCACCAGACAAAAATACAAAGTCCAAAAATTAAGAATGGTAGGACACTGCTGAAGTTTCTTCCTCCTTTATTAAAACACACAAACTGCCAAGGATGAGCGCTTTCGGGTAACAACCCTTCATCAATTTATCTGATGAAGGGTTGTTACCCAAAAGCGCTCATCCTTGGCAATTTGTGTGTTTTAATAAAGGAGGAAGAAACTTCAGCAGTGTCCTACCATTCTTAATTTTTGGACTGGGGCAGCTAGCCTGAGCAAGCCTCCAGTCAAACCATCAGGGCATTGTTATCTCTTCTGATACTTCCTCAGAACACCCCACTGAGGAAGTCCCTTGTAAGAGAATGTGCAAAATGGAGGTAGTTAGATTTCCCACAAGAATATCTCACAGAGGACACCAATTGTGATGAAGGGGAGAGGTCCCCCAGATCACCACCTGATGATGTCTTTTTTGAGACAACTTGGTGCTCCTGAAACAAAGAAGTGATTAGTCATCTGATACCCCCTCCCAAGAGAAATCAGTGTTTCTGGAGTCTTTCGGGTCTGGCCCATCTACTTTCTGGGTGACCCCCCCCCCCAGCCGATGAGCTTGTGGACCTTGTCTTTCTGTGGGCTGTGGGTATGGAAGGAGCCAGACACAGATGAGCCAATTCCTACCAGATAAGATTCTTCCCCTTCCTAAAGACTGTGCACATTGAAGTAAAGGAGTCCCTGTTGATGCTGTAGGTATAAGAAAGGAAGTAGCAGAGTAGAATTCCTCTGTCCATCCCCCTAACAGGGAGTCTAGGGCATTGAAAAGATTTGGAAAGCATGTCTAGCCTTCAGCAAACTTTGCACTTAAGTCACTGAATTATTTGGCACATTTTACAAGACTGCAAAGAGCTTACAAACTCTCTTTTTGGGTCCATGTCTTCTGAGGATGGAAACAGAACCTCCTCACAGTTGGCCACCCTCCAATCTTTCTCTAATTCCTCCATGAGGTTGTTCTGCCATGCTGCAGAAGGTACCTCACAGGTGGCAAGTTCAGCATTCCCATTAGGATATGGCTGGATGCACATTTTGTGGAACCATTTAAGTCTTCTTTCATCAGTGTACCCTGTGACAGTTCTTCCCCTTTTTCACCCCAAGCTTAAGCACACACTGTCCAGGTGTGAACAAGAGGGAAGACCCTGTCTGCTGTGGGTCTTTCCTCCAGTTTCCCTACATTTTCCTACTCCTCACAGGCCATTCTTTACGAACCAACAAGGTGGTAGAAAGATATGGTTTAAAAAGTCCCAGGGTTCTTTCCAGGAGTCACATTGAGACAGTTCCCCTAGGGGAAGAGGGAGGTCATTCAAATGGAAGATGCCACCCTCACATCAGATGTGGTACTCAAAACCAGGGATCTAAATATTCTTTCTCAGGTAGGCCCTATTAGCACTCCTAAGCAGGCTCAATTGTCCCTCTCTGGAGGCAGTCAGGGGTCATCTATCCTTGCACCAGAGAGCCTAGCTTACTATCACAAAAGATTTATGGGTGTAGAAGATTATATCCAGAGGTTATATCATAACATTTTACCTACCCCCTCCCACAGTTCTGAAGAAAATCCCCGACATTCCACCCAGTCAGAGAGAAGCAACATCTCTAGAAATATTAAAGCTGCTAGAAAAAAAATGTTGTCCAATAGGTCCCCCTAGACCAGAGAGGGTCCAGAACCTACTCAAGATTCTTCTTTAGTGCCAAAAAAGACAGGTAACCTGAGAGCAGTTCTGGATCTCAGCAAATTAAACCAATTTTGTGCAGTATACAAAGTTTTTGATGGTCACAGTTCAGTCCATTCTGTCACTTTTGCAGAAGGCAGATTGGATATGCTTGATAGATCTTCAGGATGTATACTATCACATCAAAATGAACAGGCACTTCAGGCGATACCTGCACTTCTAACTGGGAGCCAGTCATTATCAGCTCAGAAAACTGCTCTTTGGCCTTACCACAGCCCCCAGAGTGTTCACAAAATGCATGGCAGTTGTAGCAACTCACTTGAGACTGCTGGGATTCCAGGTGTTTCTGTATCTAGGTGACTTGCTTCTTACTGCTCCAACCAGGCATTAGTTGATACAAACAAGGGACTACTTACTGCAGCTGTGCTCCCACCTAGAAATAACAGTCAGTTACAACAAATATCAACTCACCCCAGCACAGAGTCTGGAGTTCAAAGGTGCTCATTTAGATAAAATCAATCAAATAGCCTCTCTTCCCTCAACTTGAATAAACACTCTGCAGTCCGAAGTCAAGAAAGTGATCCAGAATTCATCCCTTCCAGTCCAACTGATACTTCAGACTTTGGGTTTCATGGCAGCAGCTATCACCCTTGTCCCACTGGCCAGGTTTCATATGAGAATTCTTCAATGGACTCTATTGACTCAATGACCCATTGTACAATATCCATTATCCATGCCAGTCAAGATCACTCAAACATGCAAAAGGTATTTTCTATGGTTGATTCATTCAAACCAGCTCCACATAGGCTGTCACTTTGTTCTTTCCCTTCCCAAGGCCACAGAGACCATAGACACCTCCCAGCTGGGGTGGGGGGCACTTCTTGGGAAGGACAGTCCAAGGAATATGGTCCCTTGTAGTGGCCCAGGTGCATATCAATATCCTGGAGATGAGAGCTGTCCTCCTAGTGTTGCAGGCATTTCAAGATAATCTCCCTTCTGGGACAACTACTGTACAGATTTATTTGTTTATTAACATTTCTTAACTGGGATAGTCTGATTGGGCCAAAGGTGGAGACCCGAGGAGAAAAGCTCCAACAGTACAATAATCAAAAATAGAAAAATTAACATAGTCAATTGTTAACATGTCAAACATGAATATTTCAAGAGATAAGAAATTAAAAAATGAATTACAGATGAACAAATTATATGAAAAAATAGTACAGTCATAACATGGTACAAAGTATGACCAAATAAAGATTTTAGAGACAGTCAAGAGGAACAGTTAAGAGTAAAAAAGACAGCATATTAACAATGCATATTGTGCAAGAGGGTAATGGGTTACATGGCAAGGTTAAATGAAAAGTTCAAGCATACATGTGTAAAAAGAAGGTAAAGTGCCTCCTGTAGGTAATGTGAAAAGACAAGAGAAGAGAAACAGGTGAGTTGTTAAATATAGCAAGTTATTCAGGGGGAAATGAAATACAGTAGTAGAAAGCTGAAGGGCAACAGACTGATTAGTAGATATAAGTCATGTAGGGTCATTACAAGTGCATGACCAAGAATTATGGAGACTTTCCTTGAGAGCTGTTTTAAAGGTGGTAGGATCAGTAATACAGCTAACGTTTGGTGGTAATTTATTCCAAGCCTTTACTATACAACAGGAATAAAGTAGTTTACCAATATTTTTATTTGGCCTATAAACTTGCAGTAGGTTCTTTTGTGAGCTACAGAGAGTGTGGTTAGGGAGGTAAGGCTGAATGAGAGTGGAGACAGAGAGGCAGTATGTAGGTCCATGTAGAACTGAATGAGCCATAAGAAGCTGGGGTGGTAAAATTTGGTGATGAAATTCCAGCTACTGCAGGTTCTTTAGGAATATGCAATGATTAGAGCTGTGTAGGGCTGGTCGGAGGCAAATCATGCAATTTTATTGTAGGTGAGTTCTAATTTAGTCAGAAGATTTGATTGGTGGTAAGTGAGTATAGGAGCAGCATAAAGGAGTGTGTAAAGTAAAAATGCTTGCGCAAGGGAGAGTCTGGAAGCATTTGTGAGGAATTTTTATGACTGTAAAAGAGACCTAGTTTTTGATGGTTCCTTTTAATACATTATTGAGTGTGGAGTTTGAACTTTAGATGGTTGTCAGTGATCACACCTAGGAGTTTGGTGTGAGGTTCCATGGCGATAATTGTATTGTTGAGGGAGGAGATTGAAAAGGTAGCTTTGTGATGTTGGAGAGATGTAGGAAGGAACATAAGTTTAGTTTTCTTTTGATTCTTTAGCAGTTGATTGGAAGTAAGCCATCTTTCAATGGAGTGAAGAGACTCTTGGCTGAGGGTATGAAGGTGAGTGATATTGTCAGAGCATGAGATGATTGTGGAATCATCCGCATATTGAATAATGGTAGAGAGTGGACAGGAAGAGTGGAGATTATTTATGAATATGTTAAAGAGTAGGGGTCCAAGGATGGACCCTTGGGGCACCCCAGTTTGAACAGGTAGGAAAGGAGAGAAATTAGTCTGCCATTTCACTGCTGTGAGCTGTTTGACAGGTAGCTGGATAACCAAGATAGTACAGAGTCAGAAAGGTTTAGTGAGGTTAGTTTGGATAGAAGTAGACTGTGGGAAACAGTATTGAAGACTTTGGATAGGCCAAGAAATAAGCAGGAGACTAACTTATGGTTGTCATGGGATTTAGCAATAGTTTGTGAAGGAAGTCAGAGCAGTAGCAGTACTGTGTTTTGGGTAAAAGCCATGCTGTGAGGGGGGTAAGAAGATTTTCTTGGAGAAGGTATTCAAGGAGCTGTCTTTGAATGCTTTTTCTAGAATTTTAGACAGGGGAGATAGGATGGCAATAGGCCACAAGTTGGAGGGGTCAGTTGAGTTGCCATCTTTATGTAAGGGTATGATGTAGAATTTTTTCCAGATATCAGGTACAATGTTTTCCTTGATGGATCTACAGATGGACAACATGTCTGTAGTCTGGTACATCAAAAAACAGGGGGGAACTAAATCTTAGCCTCCTTGTCGAGAAGCTATGACAGTTTGGCAATGAGTGATCTCTTCCAATCGCTTTCTAATAGCAGTGCACATCCTGGGGAAAGCCAGTATGACAGTGGACAAACTAAGCAGGTTTGTTCTGATGCCTCATGAGTGGTTTCTCAATATTAATGTGGTGGAGAAATTTTTCTGTCAATTGGGCCAGTCATGCTGCAATTTTTTCACCTCTCTCCTCAACAGAAAGTGCAGTAGGTTCTTTGCCCTGATCCCTCCACCAGGGGAGTCAGTGAGAGATGCTCTGGTTCATGATTTGCCCTCTGGCCTCCTTTATGTCTTTCCACCCTTACCACTAATTACCATTTTTTTTTTTTCAGGAAAACAGTTTGATTGAAGATCACAGTTATCCTCATTGCATCCTTTTGCAAGATGCATCCACTTATTAACATTAATAAAAATATATTCTTATGGGCATCATATCAGCCTGAAATTTTATTCAGGTATATAGTGGTCTGCTTTGATTTTACTAATGTCTCAGTTTGCTTTGATGTAGCCAGCATAGTAGAAGCATCTTTGTGGCTGAAGCAATGTATTGTGTTTGTACATGCATGCAAGCCAACACAAGTGGTAATGAAATGATAGGCAGCTGAAATAACTCTTCACCTCGGTAAGATGACATTCCACATTCGGTAAGCCCTCCAACTCTGCTGACTATAGCTAGCAGCACAGTCAGAAGCATGGCTTTATTTATTTGTTTTTTTCCCAATGTAGTAATAATTTCCTCATAATCCGATATATTTTAACTACAAGGCATTTTTCAGACTTTATTTATTTATCTCTCTGAAGTGATCTCTGAAATGTACATTAAGGATACTAGACAGAAGTGTCTCTTTGAGAACACTGTCTTAAGTGACTTACTGAAAGTCGCACAGTAGGAAAATTAAGAACGAGGGAGTAATACCCTGGAGTCCAGGAAACAGTTCACAAGAGTGCTCAGTTTTGGAGCTACAACATATTTTTTAATTATTAAAATGCTTCAGCACAAATAGACATTACATTACATGGAAAATCAGAGAACTGCAAAAGAAACATACATGTGTTATGGTCTCTATAGTCACTTAGACCATCCTTACATTCTTGGGTAAAGATGGGTAAGCTACTTCCACTATCCATGTGTGTTATTAGGGAGCACAAACAGATAAATTATGTACACTGTACACAAGTTCCCTTTTCACTAAAGACCTAGAAGCACTCCCTTGTTAATACTTGTTCAGAGTCATATAGCAAGCGAAGAGGCTGAGGGAATCAAACACTGGACTGCAAGAAGCAGGATGTTAACAGCAGATAAAAAGAAGTTATGTCTTACCATAACGTTCCATCTGTATTGTTGATCCTCATTCAGTCATTACATATGGGTATCGGTTCCGACCTCGGAACCGAGCCGGCCACCTTCCAAGCTCGCGTTAGCTACAAACTCTTGAGCTAAAACTCTTACCCAGATTTCCCCTCTCCCTGTTACCTCAGATTGAGTTTGCAAGTCAAAAGAAGGTAGAGGCTACCTTTGGTCAAAATACCTAATAGAACCGGCTGGTGATATCCACTAGAAGCCACAGGAGGGGGAAGGAGGGAGGGTTGTAATGACTAAACGAGGATCAACAATACAGATGGAACGTAATGGTAAGACATAACTTCTTTATCTGATATTGTTAATCATCGTTCATTCCTTACATATGGGAGAGAGTCCCCAGCTATTCCTGGGAGGCTCTCATGGAAGGGCATTCCTGAGCACCATAGAACCAAAAGATGCTCTTCCACTGGAGGCCAAATCCAATTTGTAATGATTGATGAAGGTATGAGGGGTAGCCCAAATTGCAGCTGCACAAATGTCATGTAAAGAAGCTCTGGCATGAAAGGCAGCAGAAGTTGCCACAGACCTTGTAGAAAGAGCCTTTATGGTAGTATGTAATGGAATATTACGTTGTCTATAAATGAAGGTCACACAGTCTTTCAACCATTTAGCCAATGTGACCTTAGCAACAGCACATCCTAATCTAGGTCCAGAATAGGCCAAAAATAACTGGTCTGATTTACGAGAGGCCTTAATCCTATTCAAGTAGAAACAAATTTGCCTGTGAATATCTAGGATATGTAGGCAATACTTTCCTTTGTTTGAATAGTTGGGGAAGAAAACTGGCAATTCAGTGGTTTGATTAATGTACATTTCAGAGATCACTTTTGGCAGAAAGGAAGGATTAGTTCTCAATGACACTCTATCTCTATGAAAAATCAAATATGGACTCTTGATGCATAAGGCTTGAAGCTCAGAAATACGTCTGGCAGAAGTAATGGTGACTAAAAACAAGGTTTTCCATGACAAATATTTGAGGTTGCAAGAAGAAGCTGGTTCGAAAGGTGGCATTGTCAAAGCTTGTAGAACTAATGACAGGTGCTCCCATGGTTGAGTAGGTTCTGTAAAAGGGGGTTTTAGATGATTCACGCCTTTTATGAAAGTCTTGCATAATTTGTGTGACATAAGAGAGGAGTCTTGCACACCATCATGGAAATTAGATATTGCAGCCAAATGAACTCTAATGGTAGAGGCAGATAGACCGGATTGAAATAGAGTGGCTAGATACTCCAGTACTATCAACACTGGTGCTGAAAAAGGATCTACCTGCTTTTCTTTCATCCAAAAAGTAAATCTTTTCCACTTGCTTAGATAAGTAATTCTGGTGGAAGACTTACGAGATGCAATAAGAATGTCACTTACTGGCAAAGAAAGATCATTCTGCCTGGCAATCAAAGGAATTGGAGGAGCCAAGCTGTGAGCTTCAGGCTGTCCAAGTTGGGGTGAATCAGATTCTGTGGATGGGAGATCAACCCGGGCTTGGATGGAGAATCCACGGTTGATCTAGCAGGTGAGGCCAAAGGAAGGGGAACCAAATCTGATGAGGCCAATATGGTGCTATGAAGATCACTTTGCTCTTCAACCGGAGGGCTTTCTTCAGAAATTGGGGAATGAGGGAGAGAGGTGGAAATGCATAAAGTAGACCCAAGGGCCAACTGTGGACTACACCGTCCCTGCGTGACTGTCCCGGAGGGGGAATCAGGGTGAAATAGTTGCTGCATTTGTAGTTGGTCGGGGACGCAAAGAGGTCGCAGCAAGCAAGGCCCCAGCGGTTGAAAATCTCCGCCACTATCACGGGATTCAGGGACCACTTGTGAGGTTGTAGAATACACCTGCTGAGTCTGTCTGCTATCATATTGGAACTCCTGGGAATGTGCATTGCTAGAAGAAAACAGTTGGTAGCCATCGCCTATTGCTATATCCTCATGGCCTCTCGACAGAGTGGGTAAGATTTGGTTCCACCCTGTTTGTTGATGTACCAGACCACCACCATGTTGTCTGATTGTATCGCAATAGTCCCAGACAGCAGCAGGGGATGTAATGCTTGCAATGCCAGAAGCACCGCCCTCAGCTCTAGAACATTTATATGCAGATGGGCCTCCATTTCGGACCAAGTACCTTGGACTGTCTGTCCCTGACATAGCCCCCCCACCCCATCAGGGAGGCGTCCATGGTCACTGCAGCCTTGGGCTGTTGGGGGAGAAGGGGCGAGACCATTGTGATGGGTTGTGGGTCATCCACCAATTTAAATCCTGTTTGCACGTGTGAGTTACCCGAATCTTCGTTGAAAGAGGGTACTGAAAGGGATACCATTGGGTAAGCAGTAGCCATTGTAGAAGCCTCATGTGAAACCTGGCCAGGGGGACAATGGTGATGGAGGCTGCCATGGAACCAAACAACTATAGAACAGAATGAGCTGTGGATTTCTCCCTTGAAAGGATTGGGATCAGTTGTTGCTTTATCCTTAGAATTCTGTGCTCTGGAATGTGTGCTCTGCAGTCCTTTGTATTCAAGATGACCCCTATGAATTTTGTGGACTGAGATGGGGTGAGATTGGATTTTTGCCAGTTTATGGTTATGCCTAGCCTTTCTGCAGAAAGGAGAGAGTATGCCAAGGCTTCTTCCAATAGATGTCTGGTGGGGGTGGAGATGAGCCAGTCATCTAGGTATGGAAACACCTGGAATCCTTGTAGTCGCAAGTGAGCTGTGATGACTGCCATGCACTTTGTGAACACTCTGGGGGCTGTAGAGAGTCCGAAGGGCAGTACTCTGAACTGGTAATGACTGGCTCCCACATGGAAGCGAATGAATCTTCTTGATGGCCTGTCCACTTTTATGTGGTAGTACGCATCTTGAAGATCTATCAAGCACATCCAATCATCTTTTTCCAAAAGTGGAAGGATAGACTGTATTGTGACCATCCGGAATTTTTGTACTCTTACAAACTTGTTCAATACGCTGAGATCCAAAATTGGTCTCCAGTACCCGGTTTTCTTTGGCACCAAAAATAGTCTTGAGTAGAATCCGGATCATATCTGGTCTGGAGGGACTATTTGGATGACTCTTTTTCTTAGCAGCTTTGATATCTCTAATGCTGCTTCTCTTTGATTGGGAGGAATGTCAGGTAAGTTTGTTGGTGGAGCGGGACAAAGATCGAAGGGGATATGATAACCTCTGGTTATTATCCTTTGTAGCCAAGAATTGGTGGTGATGGTTAGCCAGGCAGAAGGGTACAAAGAGAAACGACTCCCAACCACTTCCAGAGGAAAGCAGTTGGGCTGCTCTTCAGGAGCGCTAGTAGGATTGGCCAGAGAAAGAGTCCATGGAACCCTGGTTACGCGGACCCCCTCTGCCCTGAAAAGGGCGTCTTCCCTGTGAGTTTCCCCCTCTGCCTCTAGGGGAGAACTCGGTCTGTGTGTCACGGAAAGGACCCTGAGACTTTTGGTACCATATCTTCCCACTCTTCTGGTTTCTGGAGAAAGCCCATTGAGGGGAAGAATAATGGACACTCACGGCAGAAAGGGTCTTACCATCCTGTTCACATCTGGCCAGTGTGCTTTTAACCTTGGGTCCAAACAATGAAGAGGCTTCGATGGGAGCATTGAGAAAGGAAGCCTTGAAAGGTTCCACAAAATTACACAAGCGCATTCAGGCTTGTCATCTCAGAACAATGCCTGAACTGGCCGCTCTAGATGCTCCTTCTGATGGGTGAGATATCAGGTGCATGGAGGAGTTCGATATCGATTCAATGGTGGCTAGCTGAGAGGCCACTTTGTCACAGACCTCATCAGACACGGCACCAGCCAAAGTTTCAGAGAGCTCAGAAATTAAATCTCTTTGAAGCCTGGTAAAGTGTGCCATATATTTCAGGGACCTGATTGCAAAGGTCGCTGATGCAAAAGTACGCTTCCCTATTCTGTCCAGAGTCTGGGACTCTTTGTTGGGCAGATGGACAGTCTGGCTTTCTTCTTCCACCAGGTCCTTTTTAGTTGCGGCCACCACCACCAAAGCATCTACAGGAAGACCTTTGGACCAATGGGGGTCAGTAGCAGGAGGGGACAAAATTTTATCTGGCCTCTGGGGAATTGCCTCAACAGTGTCAGGAGCCTTCCACGCACACTGCACAACGAGCCAGACCAGTTCGTCGGCAGGTGGAGTAACCCAGGAGGTAGGGGGCCAGACGCAAAAGGCCTGCAGGAACAGAGACTCTTCAGAGGTCAGGTTTGAGGGTTGCCAGTCACCTCTCTGTTTAAGAATTTCAAGAATATCACCAAAGAATACCTCAGAGGGTGAGCGAGGGGACCCTTCCCCATCATCAAAGTCTGTGTCTTCAGTAAGGGATTCCTCCATGGAGTCCATGTGCTTCTTCATGCACGAGCTTTTTTGATGAACTTCCTCAGAGGGAGAAGCTGGGGAAGACAGCGCAAAAGGGGTTTCCTGTGGGTGTATATCCTGAGGCCCTTGCACCCGATGTCCACCAGGAGTGACGTGTGTACATAGCGGTATAGAGGATGGTGGGGAGAGTGATAGCACAGGATCACCAATCGATGCCAGAGTCTTCTCCATTAGCTGGAAGGCCAGTCCACCTGAAGAGGGGTGAGTGTCTAGGACAGGGTTCACCCCTCTCCTAAGATTCTCAGCCTGCGGACTTGAAGTCCCTGGATGGCTGTGAAACAGCAAATTATGTATGCCACAGCTGACATCCTAGGTCGTAGCAAAACTCACCTGCCACGAAGGCAACTGCGGCTCCTTAGTGAGGTCCATAAAGGGAACTGTAGAGGGGGAAGAATGTGCTATATCAAGGGTCTTCAAAGGCAGTGAAGGAGGAGAATAAGTAGGGGTCTTTGGCAAAGGGTGATCACCTCCCGAGGAAGGATAGGTCCTGGGGGGCGGGATACCTCTGGCTAAAAGCACTTGATCCACAAGACGCAACATGTCGTGTTCAGAGAGACTTCTAGTGGATTTCACGGACACGGCTGAAGGGGAGTCAGGTCTATATAAAGATGGAGCAAGCTCGGTGCCCACCTCGCAGGTCTGCACTGAAAACAATGGGGCTGTAAAGGACTGAACTACAGGTGTCTGCACCGAGGAAATCATTGGTGCCGAAGACATGGTCTGCAACAATGATAAGGTTGGTACTGAGCCTTTCCTGCACTCATCATTCTGTTTCTACAATGGAAAATTATTGTGCCTAACATTCCATGGAAAGTGTCATCATTTTAACTATAAAATAAAACAAGAATAGTCATTTGCCATCACTCTAACTATAAAATAAAGCAAGCATATTTGTTCTATCATTGCATTAACTATGAAATAAAACAGGAATATTTTTTTTTTCACTTATTAGCAATAGTATCACATTGGTGTTTTCAGTATTTGTAGAACTTAAGAAAGTACATTTACAGTGCCAAATGCTTGGTGTTGAATAAAATTCCTGTTTTATCTCACAAGCTGGGCTGTGCTAGTCAGAAACATTGTGTAGTTTATTAGATTTCGTGATTGGGTGTTAATAAACTGTGGTGGTAGTGCTGCGGTAGCATTGTCACCTCATAGCAAGACGTTGTCCCGTTCGATTCTCAGCTAGAGCATCTTCTGTGTGGAGGCATACGTGAATGGGGTGTGCCTTCGTTGAAGGTTGTGCGTCAGGGCTGGTAACCCGGTACGTAAAAACCCACTACCAATCATTAGTGGACCGGAGTTCCGCTCTGGCGACCCCTAACCGGGAAAAGCTGAAAGACACAAACAAATGACTGGATGTTAATGTTTTCTTTTTTATTGCTGGATACCCAGTGTTTGCATTTCTGTTCATGAACTCCTTGGAGGAGTCCTCCATTATTCAGTTTATGACTACCACTATCCTAGACAACTAAAATACTTTGTTCAGATAAGCCAGTATAATATGTTGCTGTCAATGAGAAACAGAAAAACAGATAGTCTCGCCACGAATCCAAATAAATCCACAAGGAAGCTGGTTACAACAAAACGGAACAATTTATTTGATAAAGACACAAAGATGAGCGCTTTCGCATCGATGCCTCTACGTTTCTTCAGATAAAAAGACACCAAAAATACAACTCATATATACATGAATTGGCGGTAAAATTACTCAATTAAACAATTAAAAGATCAATTAGGCAACTAATGATCTAGTACAGCAACATTACCATGGTTACCTCAACAGCAAAACGTTCCAATAATGCATGCTAACGTAAAACTAATGCAGATCACTTCACATTATTTTGACAAAAAGGCTGTAATCATATCTATTAAAAATTGTCAGAGACTGCATTACAAACCTAAAAACTTTTATAAAAGATCATGAGAACATGGTTATAACTAGGTATTTATATCAGAGTATGCACCAAAGGAAATTGTGCACTAAAACGTGCAAAGATAAAATATAGTATAATGAAACCAAAACGAAAAAACGTGGATGTAAAAATCTACTGCATCCACACACTATGCCAGCGCTCAATTTAAGTAAATAAAAAAACTTCAAACACACACATAAACTACCTTAAAAATAATGTGGAAAAACAACTATATTGAAGGACTTCTATGTAAGGAACTACGATAAATGGAGTCCATTAGAAGAAGTGGAAAAAATTCAACAAATGAAACCTTTTTTAAAATTACTTAAAAACAGCCAGCTTAACAAGATTTGTATACCAACATGCAATGTTCAAAACATTGTAATGATGTAAAATTAGTTCAATGGGACTACCAATACACCCAACATGGGGTATACAAAAAACAATAAAATATCAATTAAGGCATGTGACAAATGTCATATCGATCTCAAGGAGAAAAAGATATACAATGCAGGTCAAAATACGTATATCAAATAAAAGTGTTATCATGACACTACTCAGAGTGAAACCAAGGGGTACCAATAAACATGTAAAAACTTGTAAAAAACATGTAAAAAACTTAACCCAATTCAAAATAAAACATATGAAAAGTATGAATGCAAAATCAAACACTAACAAATAAAAATTGAGCAATCCATGTAACTAAAACAAATCTAATGCATGAAAAAACACCATTATCTAATAAGAAACACATATTCAGAAACATAAATGAACAAAACTAAGAAAAAAACTAAGAAAAACATTACTTAATAGATAATACGCTATATGCAAACAAGGTACCACTGTGGATAGGAAATGTTAAACTTTAACATCTCCTATTCTCTAAGAGAGGCTTAATGGAAATGTGATTATTGAGGCCTGGTGCCAAATGTGCTCCAAGTCTCAAAATGCATTTCAGTTCTGCATTAGCTAGACGATTATCATTATCACCACCCCTTATGCTCTCTGCCACTATCTGTAAAACTCTGAAATGGAAACTATGTGCTGTCAATAAAGGAAGTATGTTTTACCATTTTAATCTAGAGCCTGATAAATACTGATCTGGCTCATGGTTAAAAGTATATTTGTATTTTTTTGAAGCACCAAGTATTTTAAGCCTGGGCTGTTAGCAAAGTTCCTTTCTGCCAAAAATTGTGCTTTCATTTGAAAGACAAATGGTCTGGGATCAATTACGACCTGGGTGCTGGAGGAGCCAACAAGAAAGTGTGAGAGTGAACAGCCTATGCTAGCTTGCCTGTCCTAGGGACAAGGACTCAGCTTGGCTTGCTGCTGTGCTGTCCTCCAAAAGAGACTAGGTGTTTTAATGAATTTTTCCACAGCAGCTGGGAAGGGAGTTGCACACACTAAGCAGAATATGCTGTAGTCAGTCAGGCACGTGTAATACACACTTACTCAGAAGGCCAGTATTGCATTCTGAGCCCTTCAATACCAGCAGAGATTGTGAGTTAGAACTAAATAGCAAAGCCTGATATTTTTCCTGGATGATGGCCTACCATGACTATCTCTCATTGGAGGAGGAAGAAATCGGTCATTGGAGGGCTGATGGTTGGCAGGCAGCATGGATTAAAAAGTATCTGGTATGAGTAGGTCCATTCTCTTCAGCAAAAAAACTAATGTCATTAAGCATTACGCAGCTCAACATCTGACACTGTCGCAGTTTATTAAACTCCTCTTTTCATTTATTTATTTATATTTTACCCACAATGCCCTGCAAATAGACCTTCTTATGCAGCTTACATTTGCCATGGGTTTAAGCTGATTATATCTGAGAAATGAGCCTAGGCTACTTTTCAAAAGTAATTATTTCTGTGATGTTTTCATCAGAATTCCACTCATTTTATACACATTAGACTTATCTTCTTTCAACTTCTGATTGACATTGCAAGTCAGATAATTCCATTTTTCTACATTTTTGAGTTTTCTGTCTTTCACAGTCCTTGCAGGGCTTTAATGTAAACATTGTCTAAACATTTTCTGGTTACAGGCCTTTCTTGTTGCTCTATGAAAATATTTAGTTGTTATCTATTAAATCCTGTTATTTGCCCCTGTTTCAAGTTTTGCAGTGCTTTTCTCTCTTGTTATTTTGGTGTTTTAGTTAATATGAATAGCAAGGCATTTAAGAAATCCAAGTGTGTTCCTAAGCCATCAACACAGAACAAACATTCTCTGTTCTCCTGTTGTTTAGGAGCATTTTGATACTGTGTTTGACATTTGTAATGGTTTCACAATTAAAACTGTGAGATGAAGAAAGAAGTTAAAATTATTCAGAATGAAGAAAGGCTTCATGCCTGCTCCTGTTGAGCTTCAACATCAATGGTCTTTTTGGAACTGACTCTCTTGCCATCAAGGGCCAAAGCAGAGATTGTTAAGGCAGGTTCTTCCAAACATAAGCTTCAACAGGCCTCTCCAGCTCTTCATCCTAAAAAGGCTAAAGTGGACAATGTGCTGTAGGGTGATCATTCTGCTTAAAGTGTTTCCTCATTTAACTGTTTAAAATTTGTTTCAGAAATGCCTTCTGTCAAATTGGTTAGAGCTGTGAGTTGAACTTCTGTCACTGATCTGAAGGTCTCTTGAATTACAGGCTTGAGAGTTCCATCAGCTAGATCTAAATTCATCTACATATATCTACATTCATCCCCCTGTTCATCTCCCAAATAAAGAATCAAAGGCTGTAGGCAGATTTGAGAAACATTTTTACACATTGATTAAGACAAGATTGTGTGGGACCTCATCTGCTGCTCCTTCCTCCACTGAATTTGGGTGGATTGAGGTTCCTTTTCAGTCCTTCCAAGTTGTACAAAATCTTTCAGTTTTCTAAAGCAGCCCCCATCTTGGTGATGCTCCCACAGAGGCCAGAGATGATCCAGCGAATACTGACATTGACTCCTACAGCTTTATCAGCACAGACTGTGATCTCCATTTCAGTGTTGAATCTTTCATTGCTGACAACTGTAATTTCAACATAATCAATATTGTTGGTCTCAACATCAAAGTTACTAATGTTGATGGGACCTTTAGCCTTCACGTCAGGACATTGGGATTGAGATTGATGTCTATATTGTCAGCCTCAATGTCTGCTTCAACAGGGTCAACTTTCAGGGCTTCTGGGTTAAGGCTGTCAGTGTTATACCTAGCATTGTTAATGTCAGAGGCTGGTCCACTGTGGTTGAGCTTGATGCTGCTCCTGTTAGTGTCGGCCAGCCTCAGGTGATTTTGGCCTTTAGCAGATTGGACTGATGCCCTTAACCTCAAGCTCTACATTGACACTGATGTTGATGAGGTGATGAAAACTGCGTGGTAGTGCCCTGATATTGGAGCACTTATCTCAAGAAGACCAGAAAGATCCTCTGGCCTCCCAATAACTGAAATTTTCGAATGGAGACTCACAAAACCAATTCTTCTGTGGTTGTGACTCCCTTAAGAATGTTCTGAACCCACATTACTTTGCTGTCCATTTCCCAGATAAAGAATCAAAGGCTGTAGGCAGATTTGAGTAAGCATTTTTACACATCCTCCACCTTCTCTTTGGAGGACATAAATTATTTATTATACACGGTACATGATTCCAGTCAGAGCTGGCAGACTAAATATATTAGTCACTAGATGAGTTTCTGGGTGGACAGCTAAAACACAGATCACAGTCACATTGTTTTCACCAAGTTCAAGCCTCATAGTGAAATTAGCATGCAACTCAGCTGAAAGTTTGGCCCAAGCTGAAATTCACAGTGCTGTTTCACATTGTCATGTCTGGCTATGACAGAATCTGTGGGAGTTACCAAACAACTTTTTACAAATGCCGTCTTTCAGGGGTCTTCTGTTTTGGAACTACATACTAGAATATATCTGAAGAACACGGAAGCAAACATCTCAACTGTACAAATTCTCACAGAATGTCCCGATATTTGCCTCATATTTTTGGTCCATTTTTCATAAAACTATGGTTTTCTGGCAAACTAGTGACAAATCATTTCAGACTAAAGTTACATTGGGTTTCAGGCTTCATACTCTTCAGAAAATTCATGCTAATGCAAAACCTGCTTTTTTTGTCAACTTTCTAAGTTTGTAAGAGCAATATTTAAAAATTGTCCCAATTTTTGGCTTTTTGTCCCACTTTTATTTATGTCTTTGTCCAGATTTCTTGCTCTAAGAGGTTGAGAGGTATGAGAAAGAGAAGTAGAGACCCTTTTGGCTGATAATGTGGGGTTTCACACTCCAAAATGCATCTTTTCATGCTGGTTTAGACATTGCCAAAGCAATAGAAGAACCAGAGGTCTAGAAGAAACTTAGTACTGTAGTCATTTTCAGAATAGTTCCAACACAGAGACAGGAATAATCTGCAACAACAGGAGAACCACAGTCTTTCCTCTGAGGGACAGCATCAGAACCCTGAAGACCTTGCCTAACTACTCTACTTTGGTGGCATTCATGGGTTATCTACCCCTCCACTTGCAGACATGGGTGGTCACCACACAGGACAAGTATGTAAGGAAAGTTATACTCAGAAGCTGTGCAGTTCTCCTCCACCCTTTTCCCTAGCCCCCATGCTCTCTCCTTACCAGATGCATCACCCCATCAAAAGAGTGCAGTAAGAAAAGAGGTCTCATATGTTTTCCACAAAAGAGCCACCCAATAGGTTTCACTAGTCAAAAAAAGACTAGATTATTAATTCACATTTTCTTTGATGCCCAAGAAGACAAAAAAAACTCAGGTCCATGTTAGAGTTGAGTGCCCTAAATGAATTTATCCAAAGATAAACCCTTCAGATGGTAGTGGTGCAGACCACCCTTCCCTTTCTGTCCAAAGGAAACTGAATATGCTGTTTGGATATGCAAAACACATATTAACCAATCAGCACCAAGAAGTTTTCTTTACTTCTGAGCAGGAGCCAGCTATTCCCATTTCCTGACCCTGCCATTTGTTCTCACCTCTCTCCCCATGGAGTTGAAAAGAACCAGAAGCTGCAAGGAGTGAAGGTGTTTCCCTACCTGAATAACTGTGCTCTGGTTGCTTTATCATGAAAAAGGTTGATATATGCGCAGGTACTATTCTTAATCTGTTTCTGTTTTTAGGGATTGCAGTAAATGCTGCAAAGTCACAGTCTTGCCATCTCAAATACTAACTTTCATATACACTGTCATGCAAGACTCTTTCACATTTGTGTATAAGGATTTTCCATTAAAAAAGTCCTCAGTCTCTGAGTAACAGTCTTCTTTTGTCTATGAGTCTTAGGGTTGATGGCAGCTACACTGTGCATGATTCCCTTCATAAAGTATTTTAAGTGAGTTCTTGAATAGATGCCAAAAGTTCAGTGGACACTGCTTATGGAGCCTATGGATTTTCAAGTCATAATTTCCAGTGTGTGCAGATCAGATTGCATCTCATATGGTGACTATATACTTCAAATCTGACTGCAGTCCATTCTAGATTTCTGCTTTTACCGTGGATGCTTCTACTGTATTGTGGGGGTGGGGTTGATGGTACACTGTTCAAGGTGCATGAACACAGTGAGAGGCCAGTTTGCACATCAGTGTTCTGCAGATGATGGCAGTCCTCACATTTCAAGCCTTTTCACATTTCAAGCCTTTCAGTGCTCTCTGCTCCAGCTTGTGGTAGCCATCCACATGGACAGTATAGCAGTGGATTGCTATTTCAACCAGAAGGAGGGAACTCATTCTTAGTCTCTCTACTGAAAAACAGTGAGGGTATTGGAATAGGCTGTCTCAACAATCTGCTGTCAAACTGCCAACCACATGCAAAGGAAAGCCAGTTTTGCTGTGGACAAGGGTCATCCTGTGATAATTAATTCCTTGTGTGTCAGCCCTTAGTCCGTCAGTAGTACTCTTTTGCTGCAGAATGACTTCCTGCAGCCTGTGTTCATTTCCACATCCAACACCAAGTGCAACAACTTCTTTTAACTGATCCCTGCACTGGGAGGAACTTCCCAGAAATGCTGTCATTCATAAATGTTCACCAAGTCTCTCAGTTTTTCCAATTTCCTCTTATTCTAAAGTTCACTAAAAAAACAGACAGAAATAGACTCCATTTTATCCTTGAGAACTTTTGAGTCCACTTTCTCAGATGTCATCTCTTGGAGAAGCTTCAGTATCTGCAGACTTCACACCCCTCTGGAAAACATCATGAGGATCTCTGCTCCCCTTGACTAGTCAAATGGATTCTCCAGTTCTATTAACCCAGATTCTTAACTCTGCCCAAAGATCCAAATGGATATGTTTTTTTTCTGCCTGGGGTACTCTTCAAATGGAGTATGTGACTAAACAAGACAGCACATGATTTATACCCTTGTGCAGAAAAACATTGCTGCTATTAAAGTCTACTTCAACAGTGGAGTGTCTGCTTTCAGTGCTTGCTTCAGAAATGCAGTCACTTACTGAGGACTATGCGAATTCACAAAACATTATTTCTTGGACTGTGATTCCGGAAGTTAGGCCTTCTTTTACACTGACTTTCAGGGCTCAGACTTCTGTCTCCTTGCCTGTGGGCCTTCCTTTGGCTCTTATCGCCATGTGAGGTTTACATTTTTACTTTGTGGGCTTTTACAAGATCTAAAATATAATAGATATTTACATACCATATTAATCAGGCTGCCAAGAGGACTTGAATGCATATTACCTTTCTGGTGTCTCACCGTATCCGGATTGCTTCACCATTCACTGCAGATGGATTTTTCTGTAAGTCACACAGCTGTATCATTTTATATTCTTGTGTTTTTGCTTGTTTCCCTATACTGCAGTTTGTAGTCACTCAGTGCATGAGGGTGAAACTGAATAGTAAAAAAGAGAATGCAGTACCAGATTGCACAACTGTTTTTATTACTAAAACAAATAAGCGCTTTCATCCTGAGCTTAATATATTAGGAACGTCATCAGATTTACAGTGTTTCCTGTCACAGTAGTTTAAATCACTGCAAAGCCAATGACATCACATCCTACTGCTCTTAAAGTGCAACAGTATATCTAATGTAAATCTTATGTACTAGCTTGTTTCAACCTTATAAGTATACACTCGACAATAAATTTTATAAATCATAAAGTTAAAAATTGAAAACTACAAAACTGACATACAATTAAATACATATATATAACCCGAAGTTCAAGTTATTTATAACATTAAAACTAACTATAAAGTACCTATGCTTATAAAACCTTCAAAACATGTTCTTCTAACATACTCCTATACAAGCATTTCCATAACACACTTTTAAGATCATATTTCTCCCCCTAAACAAGTTAAAATCTTAACAATTCTGATGACATAAAAGTTCCTTTGCTAGTAAATGGCATCATCTTCTTAATGCCTTTGGTTTAAGAAGGCTACTAATGGACACACTGTCATTTAGTCCTGGCCAATTTAAGGCATTTAAACATAACTGCCATGTAAGTTCTAGTTTTTCTAACAAGTATGACCAAGAGCCCCCTCTTTCAGATATTTTTAAGGATTCCAGGACAATAAATTTGAACCCGTGTCCAGGATTTCCCAAATTATGTTCAGCTACGGTGTTAAATTCACACCCATCTCTTATATTTCTTAGGTGTTTACCTATCCTGTTCTTCAATTTCCGTTCCGTTTTCCCATGTAAAAACATGGGCCATTTTCATATATAGCACAATAAACCACCCTTTTCACTTCTACAATTAGATCTTTCCTTGATATTTATTCGGACCCTATTTATTTCTAACCTGCTAGTCTCCAGAGTGTAATGGCAAAACTTACAAGTGCCACATTTAAACATTTACCCTTCCCTCTTGTTATTTTCCTTTTGTTCTAGTAGATTTTCTATTGTAGCTCCCTTCCTGTATACACAGATAGGTATCTCAGCTAACAATTCCCTCATATGTTTTTCATTACTTAACAAGTGCCAGCTTTTCGTTAAAATATTTTTAATTACAACTGCATCCCTAGAAAAAGTTGTTAAAAAACTGGACTGGTAAGGTTATTATTTGTTCAGTGTTAGTAGTAACAGTTTGTCACTCTACACTTAGATGTGTGACTCATTCTATGTTATTTTGTCTTCCTATTTCCACCAATTCTTCTGTATTTACATTTCCTTGTCCTAGTCTAGTTTTTGCATTCAAAATGGGTACAAAATGCCCATTTTTCCTTTTTGTCATAACCTCATCCATTATTTTATGTATTAGTTCCATAGGGTAACCTCTTTTAATGAGCATTCCTTTTAACAGGTCACATTCCTCAATAAAATTTTCCCATAATGTTGCCATCCGTGCCATCCGCACAAACTGTCCTTTTAGGACAGCTCTTTTTTGTGCCATGGGATGACAACTGTTAAAATGAAGCAAGCTGTTAGAATAGGTCTTCTTACAGAAAATTTCAGCTAGAAATCTTTCTTTCACACAGTCATTTTTTAATAAAATGTCCAAATACAGCATTTTATCTTCATCAATAGTATAAGTAAATTTTAAAAAGTCTGTTGTACCATTAATATATTCCACAAAAGAAGCTGTTAACTCATTTGGCCCTTTCCATAAAATAAAGATGTCATCCAGATAACATATATATGTATTACAATAAATGAGGAATGGGGATGTTCTTAAAAATCGTTTCTCCCATTCGATCATTATTATACTCACATATAGGCCTCCACAACAGGAGCCCATAGCTACCCCTTCATTTTGCAGATAATATTCCCCCTCAAATATAATAAAGTTATTTCTCAATATTAATTCCAGTATTTGCTCATACATATTAATTTTATTCTGGGGTATCTTTTTTGACTGTTAATAGTCACAAAACCACTCTATTCCAAGTTCGTGGGGTATAACGCTATATAGATTCACTACATCTATTGTTATGAATAAAAATTGATTACTATATTCTAATGCATCAATCTTCCTTAGGAAATCCCACAAGTCTATACAGATATAAGGTTCACCCTTAATATATTTATTAAGTTCCTTGTCCAAAAATGTTGCTAAGGTGTAAGTAATTGAACGTCTTGCATCCACAAGGGGCCTCAGTGGAGGTTGATACAAGTTTTTGTGTATCTTAGTCACCCCAAAGATGACGGGTATTATTGGAAATTCCACTGATAAATAGTTAAGTTCTTCTATTGTAATCAACCCATCAATAAACATATCTTGCAAGAAACCTCTAATTCTTCCGTAAGAACCATTCAGTTCATTCAGGGAACTTTTAACATAGGTTTCAGTATCTAGAATTTCTTGCATTTTATGAGTATAGTCAATCTTATTCATTATAACAACCCCTCCCCCTTTGTCCGGCTTCATGATTCTTACGCCTTTATAGGAGTATGTTAGAAGAACTTGTTTTGAAGGTTTTATAAGCATAGGTACTTTAGTTAGTTTTAATGTTGTAAATAACTTGAACTTTGGGTTATATATATGTATTTAATGGTATGTTAATTTTGTATTTTTCAATTTTTAACTTTATGATTTATGAAATTTATTGTCGAATGTATACTTATAAGGTTGAAACAAGCTAGTACATAAGATTTACATTAGATGTACTGTTGCACTTTATGAGCAGTAGGATGTGATGTCATGGCTTTGAAGTGATTTAAACTACTGTGACAGGACACACTGTAAATCTGATGAAGTTTCTAATACAATAAGCTCGGGACGAAAGCACTTATTTGTTTTAGTAATAAAAACAGTTGTGCAATCTGGTGCTGTAGTCGCTTTTTTTATTTTTTGAGTTTGGAACTGTTTTTCGTTTCTTGGTGAAACTGAATAGTACCAAGCTGATCACACCCTTCTAGCCTGACAAATAACATCACAAACATGCTCACTAGAACTGTGCACACTCTGCAGTGTAAGTACAAGACACCATTCAGAACTGTATCATCGAACTGTGAATATCAGAAGACAATTCCAACAGTTACCCACATCAGAATGATGATTTGCAGTCCAGCTATTATTGTGAGTACTATATAGCTGTTATTCACATTTCTTTCTTAATATAATAAATCTTTGGTTTACAGGTACTTACTAGGCTATTAATGAGGATCTTAAAGTGCCTAGCTTCACATTCCATAGTAGTTTTTAGCCTTATATTTTGCATATGAACAACCAGAGATGGAATGAAAAATGGGTATGTTGGGACATTTACATGTTTTCCCTATGCATGATGGACAGGGTGTTAAACCAGAGGTGAATTTATGGCTAGCCACCCATTTGTCCAAATTATGCTTGAATTGAGTAGGGGAAGTAGTTTGCTTTATGTGGAGTGAACGACCATTCTATAAAAGTGATTCTCTGTTATACATACCAGTCCCTCCAACATGTTCTATTTATTTTGCTAGAAACTGAAATCTCTTGAGTGGGTGTTTATGATACCACTAGACTTGTGAATGTGTAATATGAATGGCAGAATAAAGTCTGTTGAATCTCTGTATGCATGGCACAGGTTGGTTGCTTCTCAGTTGCCTGTATGATATTGAGAAAAAGGGCAAGGCTTTGAGATGGTATGCATATTTTTTTTTCTTTAGAACTTTGATTTTTTAAGTAAGAAAGTATTGTGGTTATTCCAGCGTTATTCCAGGTATGGCAATTGTTTAGAAATGTGTGTACTGAAAGGAGCATTATACTCATATGATTGGCCTAATGAATCATTTAACTTCATTTCCCACAGAAAGGAGTACTTGCAGATTGGTGGAATAATGAAATGTTTAGAACAGTGAATACATGCCAGCTTTTTCGGAAATGAGTCTGTAGTTACAAAGCATGAGTCATTAATTAAAAATAAATAAATAAATGTGAGTGTTGAGTGTAAGCCATGTTTAACACCCTTGGTTTACACTTGCTTTCTAAACTCATCAGGCTGTGTTTACAAGGTTTTTGAAGTGATTAACACCTTATGGTTATATAAATTGCTTGTTACAACACACAGCCATAATTATTATCATTGCTTTTTTCAAATTACTGGGAATTAGAAGGTTTAACTTGGAGCATGCTCCAAGTTTCCCTTTGAAAAAGCTGCTTGCAGCCTGCAGTTCTAGTCACATGTATACTACACAATCTCAGCAGTGATGTACATGTTTAAATGTTACTTCACTACACTAGGACACTGCTACCTTGATAATGCCTCCTCATTCCACTCTGTGAGTGTGTACAGGAAATACACTGAAACTTAAATGTGGCTAAAAAGGGAAACTTATTCTGTTCCTCATAATGATATTGTCATAAAAGTGCAACTGTTGCAAATATTCATTTTTTAAATGTTCATGGTCTTCTACTTCCTGATTATACATACCATAGCTTGCCGTGAATGCATGCTCCCAGTTTTCATTGTGGGAAAAGAGCTTCCCAAAATGTCTTTAGAACATAATACTACAAGGTAGAGGAGCTTTTCTGGTCCATATGCAGTCCCCTACCCTGCATTTCATTTTCCTGGACATTGGCATGGCTATAGGCATATGCTTTCCATATATTTTCACACATTTTAACTTTACTGGAGCTCTCTGCCACATTAGCAGCACTAGTGTTGTGGTGTACTGGTGAAGTAGACCCCTGGTGACCATCACAAGAAATTGTGAGTTAATATTCCTACTCACATAAAGGAAGAAAAAAAAGAACACCACTTGGACTTCACAGAATATACATTTAGTGCTTTCATCTGTATTAACACAAACTTCCTGCTGCTCACATAGTGACACTCCTTCTCTCCAGCTGGTCTTGAAGTATCAAGTATGCTGCTCAAAGAAGCTCTTCTGTGCTATTGGTCTTTCTATGTCTGGAAAAATGGGGGCTAAGAAAAGACTTCCAGCTACTGCACTCCAACATAGAATTGCATCCCTGTGTATTAATTATCTTAACTTCTATGCATGCTGTCATATTTCCAAGATGAGAAGATGTTAAATAACAAATACAACAAATAATACGAAGGGAGGAGAAAGATGAAGGGCTCTCTTTTAAAATATATAATGGGTGTTGGATACTAATGTTTAATAGACTTTTCTTCATGTAATTCTTTACGGTTTACTATCAAAATGTTGAAATTCATTTGGTCTAACGTTCATATGATCGACCCATATGATTGACAAATGAATATTAAGTAGTTCATTTGGTTGACAGGAAGTGCATGCAAATTACTTGTCGACATTATGTCGCAAACAGGGCAAGGATTTTCCCTTGTCTGCATTGTTGTGCAATCTCGGAGTTGTAATATATAAGTAGCCGGGGTGTGTGTGTGTGTGGGGGGGCACAGCCCCCCTGCAAAAACACTAGTGTTAGTTTGCAGGTGTTTTTCGACCATTTAAATTTAGACATTTTTTTTTTCGGTATTTTGAACATTCGTTGTAATGATTTTCGACATTATGAACGTCAACCATGTGAATTTCAACATTTTGATAGTAAACCAATTCTTTACCTATATGTCACACATAGTGGGTGTGCATTACATTTTCATTATGTCATTCAAGCCCAGTGTTGTAGAGGGCTAGAACCCTGACTTCAGACCATGTGACTCAGGTTAGATTACTGAGCCCCTTCCTGGAGGGTTCACCAAAAGATGGGCTAGAGGGATGTTTTAGATCAGCTCTTCTTGTTATGTATATGGGGACATGGACAAGACAGTGGGTAGGGCATCAAAAAAGCCCTCCACAGTTGTCAGAATTGTGCCATACAGGGATGCCCTGATCTCCTATCTGTACAGTCCCCCCCCCTCAACTGCTTGCAGTAAGGATTTACCCATTCCAGGGTGAGGGACAGATGCTTTTTCTAAACAGGCAAAGCAATTAGGTGTTGAGGGTGTAAAGAAGATGATCCATAAGAGGACTTCAGGACATGGCTGATGGCAGATAGCTGTGATAGCTGTGGTGAGAACCAAACACCTTATAAAAAATGTACACATCTACATGTGTTCCTTTAAATAAGAATAGAAGTGAATTGGTTATATATTAAAAGCTGTGAAGCAATTTTTGGTATAATTGACTAGTTGTTACAGTAATTGTGAGATGGCCAATGTAATTGACAGTCCACTACCACAGTCATCAGAAAAACAAACAAACACAAATAAGTAAATAAGTAAATACATTAGTAGAGAAATAAGTAACTTCAACAGTTCAGCAATTGTAAGGAGCACACACACGACATAATTGCATGTAAACTGTTTGATTTATGTATTAATGTTAACATTGTGTCTTTTTTGTTCACTGTGGCATTCAAGCTTTGTATGGTGCATTTTCAGTGAAGACCCATGGATAACAGCACTAACAATGGAGTAATAATAAAATACAGACAGATAATCAATTACGGACACCTCTTCAGTGGAGGGAGGACAAATGAGAATGGAAAGACAAATCATATAACAGCATTAAAGGAATGTATTCATTCATGTTCAGATAACCAGCTTAACCCAGTTCAAGGTTGCAGGAGAGCTGCAGCCTGTCTTGGCACTCAGAGGGCACAAGACAATTAAACTAATACCAAATAGGTCTTTAAACTATCATGGGCTGCACAGATAATCAATCTCAGGTGAATTGCACACCTACGGGTGATCTGAGAGATCGACAAGTCACCTACAGAATATTCTTAACATCTGGGAAGTAACCAGAGCACCTTGCTTATATTGAATATGTGGTATTAGTCTGAAAGCCATGGTACATTACAAGAATGAAAAGGCAAAAAGGTGGCCAGGTAGTATAAGGGCAAAACAGTGATGAGTGCATACAAGGGATTGTAAGGTAGATTAGTAGGGGAAATCGGTCAAGATGAATCACAGAAAAGTTAGCACGTGAGTACATCTGTTTTTTTTTTTAGAAGTGTAAGGCCTAGAAGTTGAGTTAACAACAACAAACTATCTTCAGCACTCTTTCTAGATCTCTCAAAAGCTTTCAATATGGTCAACTATCAGCTACTCCTCAATACCCTACAAACCATTGGTTTAGACCAACACACAATACAGTGGTTTCACTCCTACCTAAACAGTAGACAACAGGCTGTCTTATGGCAGAGCAAGCTGTCATCCCAGCTTCCTCTAACCGTAGGTGTCCCACAAGGGTCCATACTAGGTCCCCCTTCTTTTCTCTATCTTTATCATTGATCTGCACACTACCATCCCAGGAGCCACCTGCATCCAATATGCAGATGACTCAATGCTAATATGCTCTGCCTCCACTCCTACACAACTTCTAATCCTCACCCAGACCACTTTCAGCACGGTAGAAACATGGCTAGCTAATCACCACCTGCTTCTAAATCCTAACAAAACCAATCTACTACTTTTCTCCCCTAACTGTAGAATTTCTCCTCCTTCCTTCAACATGTAATCTAGCAATGACACCATTATCTCCCCTGATGACCATACAAAGCTTCTAGGCATAATAATAGAGAAAAACCTTAAATTTGATAAACATGTCAATCACACTATTAAGTCCATCAACAAAAAACTTGGCTGCCTGTCCAGAGCCAAATCTTTTCTCACCCCCCTAGCTAGGGTAGCTGTTCCAAGATCACGCCTCCTCTCTTCTCTTATGTATGCCTCCCCTGTACTCACAAACCTATCCAAAATGGATCTCAACAAATTATCAGGATGTTACAATCATATAGCCAGATTCACTACTGGCATGGCTTTTAGGACCCACCATTGCCAGAACCTCAAAGCACTGAGATGGCTAGAGTATCCTACCCTTCTACAGTTCAACCAGCTTATAGTAGCGCATAAAATACTCCATCAACCTGATAACACCCTGCCCTCAAAAATATTCTCACCCCTCATAGTGTCCCCAGGCCATTATGCTCAGATGATAAACTAATGATACTGACCCAAAAATCCAACAACTCTGCAGGCGATGCTATATTTACCAACTTAACTGGTAAAATCTGGAATCTACTCCCTACTGCCATTACCAAGGAAACCTCACTACCCCTATTTAAAAGAGAACTCAAAAAATACCTCACATCTAATTGGCGGTGCCCTTGTTCTAAACCTGACTAACAACGTCACTAATACATGTCTTGCTACCCAACCTGCTGTTTAGCCAAGTATCTATGCCTCATAGCATTTGAATGTCTAAGCAGTCTGAATTATGAGATCTGATTGTATTCTATGTTCACATTTTTTGATACGTCTTTGCCAATCAGATGCAAGTCTGCACATTGTGTATATTGATATCTGCCTGTATTCTTTGTCTATATTTTTATAAACATGTCTGCCTAAGTATCACTCAGTGATGTATGTACTGTCTGTTTTTTGGTATGTGGAGCTTTTCTCCCCGGGCCTCCGTTGAAAATAGGCATATATCCAGTTAGACTATCCTGGCCAACAAATGTGAAATAAATTAAAAAAAATAAAAAAAATAAAGAGGGTTAAGGCGAAAGTGGGTGAAGCTGGTAACACACAGGTAGAGACAATAAGGTGTTTTTTTTGCAAAACTAGATGCTTCTACAGAAATAGTTTCCTAAAAAATGTTTAAATGGCATTGGCAGTGTTAGTGACCTTGCTAATACTACAGGGTTTTGGTTGCATCATTGCATGAAATCCTTGAAAGTAGCTCTTGACAGGTGTAGTGTGACAAGAACCTTGAGGCAGCGATGTCCGGGATTAAGAATGTGACTACCTAAGTCGAACAACACTCTTTTCATTCTTATATGCCTGCCTTGAACAGACTGAAACATCCTCATAGCAAACCCATAGAAGACAGAAAAACGTGATTGGCATTCAATTGACTTATACATGATAATGCTATGGCATTCAGTAGCTGCCATGAAGGATTTCTGTCAGATCTAACCTTGCACTGCAGAACTGTGGCACATCTGTCCTGCAACTTTGGTATGGTAATATGGCTAGGTTTTAGCTGGCAGCAAAGTTGAATAACAATTGAAATTATTAGTCTCTATTATTATTTTAGTAATATGTGAACTACGGTGGTGGTGCTGCGGTAGCGTTGTCGCCTCACAGTAAGATGTTGTCTTCTGTGTGGAGACATGCGTGAATGGGCGTACCTTCGTTGAAGGTTGTGCGTAAGGGCTGGCAACTCGGCACATAAAAATTTACTGCCAATCATTAGCGGACCAGAGTTCCGCTGTGGCGACCCCTAACCGGGAAAAGCCGAAAGACACAACAACATTATTTTAGTAATATCCATATTTTGCATTACTAAACGCATGCACTGATCTTCCTTTGGCTTCAGGCTGCTTCTGGAAAAAATGTGACTGTCGCCTCTCATTAGTTTGAAACATTTGTCAAAAGTGATATAAAAATTAAAGCATATCATTATTCATGATAATGTTGTATAGGAAACCTAAATTCAGTGTTTTGTCACTAGTCCCAGGTATTTCTTTTGTGCAGGACTACAACACAATGGATATTTCTAGATGGAATTTTGTTAGCATATACTATTTCAGGACAGTCAGAATTAGGAACCCAATTACAATGCTATCAACAGTTTTCCAAGTGGAGTGGCAAAATGAATGATACAAAGATAGAGAGCTAGCTATATTTCCCCATGTTGTGTTTTACATCCCCTATACAGATGATCAATTAGCTAAAATGTGAGTGTGTGGGACATTAGCATGACATGAGCCAAGCTCTGATGTAGTTGCCAGATGTAGCATGGTCCTGATATGGTACTGTAGTAAGTGTCAGTCTGTTTTGTTACCTTGAAGTAGTTAAACCTTAAATGGGTGAAATCATGCCAGCCATGAAACTAACCCACATAAAGGTGGCAAGAATAAAGAGAATACTGCTGCTCTGGAACAGAAACCCCATCCACATAAAGCAAAGTTCAGCATTGCCCATAATCGAACACAACTTGAATCTATGGATGGGAAACAGAAAATGTACCCTAGAACTGGCCCCCATTTCTACTAGTGGACAGAGGAAGCTCAAAAATGCTTTACTCTATGCATGAGTCCCATCAAATTACCTATGGTATGATCGCAGCTATTCTCATTAGGGTAATATATAATTATAGACCATGGGATGGGCAAGGCCAGTCTCTAAGCACTGGGATAGGCTAATTCAAGCACAAAAAGGGAAACCATCTAGGCTTAAAATGACCTGCAAAGATATTTGGCCTATTACTTAATTATGAACCTATAAAATAACTATCAGTTATATTGAAAAAGTATATTATACTTTTTTTTTTGTATTTTGTACATTTGTTATGGGTTGCTCTGGTTATTTCCAGGAATCAAAAGCAATCAGTACCTCAACAAGCCTGAAGAACTGTTCCTTTTGCAGGGCAGAAAAAAATCAGCTGTTATGGTAGTAGTGCTTTCAAGATGACTGGTTTGCTGAGACAACTTAAAATTTTATACCTACCTTTAGATTTCTGAAGGGTAGTATGTCCTTCATAGATTTCAAAGGAGTTAAAAGGCAGTTGAGTCAAATCACCATGTTCATCCTTATGCATACCACATATTCAAGAAAGGCAAAGCAGGTCAGGCCAGGAGTAAAGTTATGAAAATCTAGCCGATCATCCAGGCTAGATTTGAAGGATGCTAAGGTGTCACATTGTTTAACCTGAAAGTGAAGTATGTTCCACAGATGAGGTAATGTGTCCATTAAGTTTTATTTATCTGTTGGTGTAGATTTAGGTCTCTTGTTCTGGTGTTAGCAGAGTTATTTGATTTGATTTGCTAACGTAAGGGAGATCAATAAGGGCATATGGTCCCTAATGGATTAGAATTCAAGGCATAGATCTCCCTGTAAGAGCCAGTAAAACACAAAATAAAGTGACAGGGCATTTAGCCTTTCCTGCACGTTCAGGGTCTTTAGACCAGCAATCTTCTTGGGTAGGAACCTTTGGAACATTTCTAGTCACTTAGTACTTCTAGATAGGTACTTCCCAAAAGGAGAAAGTACTCTATAATAGGTCTAATTGGGGCAGTGTGCAAAGATCTGATAATCTCTTTTGGCCTGAATGATATGCCTTTAGATATTAACTGCGCTAGATAGAATTATTGGTACTTACGTATTATCGCAACCAGATTTGTAACGTGGTGTAATTGATAATGTTATCTTGGAACAAGTTTATCTGTTCTGCAAAATGGACTGCGTTCCTCATGTACTTTTTCCAGCCTCATTATCTTAACATTGGAATTGTGGCCCGCAACCCCCAACCCATGTCTGGTAACTGTGGAGCATGGGGAACTTCCTTTTGCACCGATCAGATTGTATATTGCTAGACACCAGATACAGAGGAAGAATGACTGGCTAAACTCACCTTCATCCCCGTAATGTATTCTATTGCTAGACACCAGATACAGAGGAAGAATGACTGGCTAAACTCACCTTCATCCCCGTAATGTATTCTGACCTGTACAAAGAAATGTGCTTATTTACGTGTGTATTTTTAAAAATGTTCTTTTGGTCTGACTTTATCGATGGCTGAATTAAGGCATGCAATCTGTTTTTCTTTCGTGCACTGATGTCTTCTTTTTAAATTGTGTTTTTTTTATTTATACCACTGCAAGCCTCAGTAAGATGCTTTGCCTAAAGACAGACAGACGTGTTATTTTTATGCCTTGGGATGATTTGTGTATTGCTGGTAACAGTTTTTCCTAAATGAGTATTCGGTAAGAGTTAAGAGAATCATAATGACATGTCACTGTGGAGCAATCTCTGCTTGTTTAACTGCTAACTGCCGCATTATTTCCTCTTCCCTCTTCTTTTTATTTTGCATTGTTACTTCACTAAATGACGCTACCCAGGAAGAGGAATTTTACCATTATTTCTGTTCTTGTTTCAGAACCAAGGTAATAACATACTGATTTGGAATTCACACACCCATTTTTAGTTTACAATAAACTCGTTTTGAGATAACATCACAAATTAGTCCAGGTTACACCACATTACAAATCCGGTTGCAATAATACGCAAGTACCGAATTATTTTCTGACTACTATAGCTACATTATGGTTGAAAGAGAAGGAATTATTGATCTAGGTTCCCAGATCCCAGCTAGATTGTCATTTTTGAGAGGAGTATCAGCTACACGGTATTTTGATGGAAAAGTCTGCTTCCTTAATGAGACAATGTTACACTTCTTTGCATTTAGACCTTTTTCAGTACATTACTTCCAAGCTCCTGCTGTAATGAGATGATATCCATGGGGGGTTGACAACAATGCCCTTTTGCAGTCATATGTGAACTTAATTAGCCTAAGGTTCTGACTTCCAGTTTGGAGATTGGAAAAACAGACCTGAAAGGAAAAGGTCCAGTACTGAGCCCTAGGTGACACTAGTTATTTTTATACTTACAGAGGTGGCATCTGCATTGTGGCAATGTGAGGTCTATCTTTCAGCCTGTTTGCTATCCATCACACCATGTAAGGCTCAACATTTAAAGCACTTAGCATATTAATGATGCTAGCATGGGGGATAATGTCAAATGCTTTAGCCATATCCAAAATAGCTGTGTGGCCAAAATGACTGCTGTCTACAGTCTGAGTGACTTGCTAGAAGAAGTAAACTAAATAGTGGAACTGCCTTCGTTAAGCCACTGAAGTAGCAAGACACCTCAAATATGAAGCTTTAGGAATCTTCCCTTCTGCCTTTGAGAGCTTTAAGCAAGGGGGCAGCAATGTTATCCAAGCCCTTTAGCTCATAGTGAAATTATGGTCGCTGACCCACCAAAATAACAAGACTCCTTAATCACTGTATTTTAGAAACCTTCTCCCTGCAGCCTTTGAGGGCTTAAAGCAGGGAATAGGATTGTTATCCTAACCCTTTGGTGCAAAGTGGAACTGTTGTCTCTAAGCCACAGAAGTAACAGGATTCCTTGTTCACCACATTTTAGGAATCTGTATCTGAGGGCTTTAAGCAGGGGACAGCATTGTTATCCTAACCCTTTGGCCCAAAGTGGAAGTGTTGTTGCTAAGCCATAGAAGTAACAAGACTCCTCTGCCACTACGTTTTGGGAATCTTCCCCCTGCAGCCTCTGAGGGCTTTAAGTAAGTGTGGGTCTGCTGCCTAGCATTCCATATGATTCACTTCAATAAAGTAACTGCATGACCAGTGCTGATATCTGATTGCTTGCAAGCCAGGCTAGTGTTTTTATTTGGACCTTCTTGATCTTTTACATCCGTTGGATACTGACCCTGTTTTGAGAATCAGCTCCTGCTTAGGTATTGCCTCTTTTTCAAGATGAAGTAGCCTGCCTTGCTCCCTTTCCTAGCTCAAATTATTACACTGCTTATGCTGAGCATTAATCCAGAAGCAGTGAGTCACCAATCACTGATTATTTTTGATGAACGCCAAGGGGGGCTAGCCCTGCTCCACTCAGCCACACAAAGTGTGCCTTCTCTTTGCTCCCCACCCTACTGTCATTCTCATCCACCTCCCACATCATTAACTTTATTAACTATAAACCACACCCACTTCCCATTATTCCTTTCCTTAACCTTTCCCACCTTTAGCAGACAACCAATCTCTGTTTACATTCTCCACAATTTATTAAAATGCATACGCTTTTCCTAACTCTCTAATAACCTACAGAGCTTTGCACTAATAAGCCCCCCTTTCTCAAATTAATACTCCATACTCATGGGTGCCGGAACCATAGAGCCAGGGGAAGGGGAGCCCCCCCCCCCAACTTTTACAGCTGCAAGACCTGTCGGGAAAATTAATGAAATGGAGTTTTCACGCTAACGTGGATTTGCACGCAGAAGTTAAACTAACTAAACTAACTGTTCTTGTTCTCTTATTCTTCTGTGTTACAGGAGGTATGCTGCTGCTGTTCTGGTGGTGCTGCCAGAGCCAGAGTCATGCCGGTAAGGAGAGTTTTGTTCTTTTATTTGCAGGAGTTATGCTGCTCTCCTGTATATGTGTGTGTGTGTGTGTGTGTGTGTGTGTGTGTGTGTGTGTGTGTGTGTGTGTGTGTGTGTGTGTGTGTGTGTGTGTGTGTAAAATGCCCCAGTTAGGTATACATGGTGTTTAGTGTACTTTTGATCTGTTCCTCTTAAAATTTGTGTTTTTCTGGAAAATCAGTGAGAACTGAATTCATCAAATAATGATAGCCCTTTAAGTTTCAGTCTTTCTATCTTTCAGAAAACACATGGTAACACAAAACACTTTATTTTAGCAACTTTCTAAGATTATACAAACAATATTTAAAATTTGTCCCTGGTTTTGGACTTTGCCCCCCCCCCCCCCCCCCCACACACACACACAAAACAAATTTTGGCTTTTTCCAGATTTCTTGTGCTGCGAAGTCGAGAGATTTAGTTGTGTCAAGTGGATTTTACAATGAGCTGAGAGCTTCAGGGGAAGAGAAGTTTAGTGCTACTTATGCTAAGTTGTTTCCAATGTTAGTAGCACCACAGGAAGTATACTTGCTTTTGATGCAGAAGGCTGTGGGTTCTACTCCCACAGTATGCAGATGGTTCGCTGATACAGTACTGTGTTGTACTTTAAAGAGAGTGGATGCTGCAATCCTATGAATGTCCTTCTTTGGAGGAGTTACCTAGTAACTATGTTTCTGTTATCAGTTTGCCATCCATTTCCCATTACAAAATTACTAGCTTATCATTTTTTTAAAGTAGCATAGGCAATTTATTCTTTAAGGCAACAAACACTTTATTTGTAGATGAAACATTGAAATATAAAGTTGTTTGCTAGCAGCAACCTCTTTATTAGTTATAGATCCCTTTAATGTGGAATTATTTAGATGACTTACATCTGCAAAGATTTTGCATATTTACTGATATTGATGGATTGTAATGACAAGTTTGAGCGGCCTTTTATGGTTGACATTTTCTGAAGTGGGTAGTTTTGTCATTTTTGGTTCGTACATTTTGTTTCATTGCTTACTAGAAGACTGTTCCAAACTATAAATTTAAAACACATTCTAACAAGTGGTGCTGTATTTATACAAGGAATATAATTTAATACAATCAGGTTAATACAATCAGGAAAGTAAGTCAAAGAATGCATACATGTATGCTTGTTCACAGGATGCAGGAGATCAAAATAGGGGAAGAGACCAGTCACCAATGGAGTCCCCTAGGGGTCGGTGCTGAGACTTTTTCTGTTTGGCATATGCATCTCAAAAGTAAAAGGAAATACCTAAGAGCTTTGGGTGACTACGTTTGAGATAACTGCAAGCTAGGAGCAGTTACTGAATCCCCAAATGACTTAACCATCATGCAGGAAGGTTTGTCCCAAACAATAACTGGTGCCAGAATCAGGAAATGAAACTAAACTTCAAGAAATACCTTATTGTATCCTTTGGGAAGTCATCTACACCAGGGAACTGCCAAATTGACAATGCCCCCTGAGAACTGACCCAGTTGTTTGGCATTTGGGAACTTGTGTGTACAGTGACCTAACTTTTGACCAACATGTGCCACTGTGCTCTCTAAAGATAAAAACATGGCTTCAGTGGGGCCTGACAGTATACCAGGTCACCTCTTAAACAGCTTAAATCAGAACTTACCAGGCCCATTAGGATCTCTATTTAACAACAGCCTCCAGACTAGCTTTGTCTCGATAGGGTGGAGGACAGCAATAATCATCCTTCTGCATAAAGGGAGACCATCTACTGACCTCAGAAATTACAGACCCATAAGTTTGACTAGTCTTATATTTAAGGTCATGGAAAGAATAATCATGGACCTGATAAACAATGACATAGGAGACCTCCAAACACTGGATCCAACCCAATTTGGCTTTGTCAAGGGCAGGTCATGCCTACTGAATCTGGTGGATTTCTTTGAGAAAGCTACTAAAGCCATGAATGAGCATAAAACAGTACATAGCACCTACCTCGATCTGACCAAGGCATTCTCCACTCAGATATTATAAATAAATTCACAAAACTGGCCATAAATCCCTACATCACCAGATGGATAGCCAGTTGGCTCATGGACAGGACACGTGGTTAAAGTGGGTGAATCCAGATCCAGAAAGTGGCCAGTTACTAGAGGTGTGCCACAGGGCTCAGTATTGGGACCACTCCCGTTCAGAATATACTTCTCTGAAGTCAAAGCAAATGTGGAAGGACTCTGGATGATAACGTTTGCAGATGCCTGCAAGCTGAGGACAATCACTGAATACCCCAGTGATGTAGATATCCTTCTATTGGGTCTAGATCAGATAAATGATTCTTTCCAGAACCATGACCTAAAACTAAATGCAAAAAAAATGCACTATCATACCCTTTGGGAAGCCAACTACCCCTGCAAATTACAACATCTGTAGCATGCCCCTTAGAGTAGACTCAGAATTGAGAGCTCTAGGTACACAGATAGATAGTAGCCTGGACTTTGACTGCCATGTGTCCACAGTGGTGAGGAAATCCTTTTATATGGCGCAACTTATAAGTAAAGGTATGGCATCCAGATCCAAGGAAATTATAGTCTTGCTGTACTCAGCCCTCATTAGACCAATAATCGAGTACAGTGCGCCATTTGGCATGTACTTGACTTGGCATTTATAGCAGCTGAAACAACCTTAGAAGTTCCTCACAAAGAAAATACAGGGTGTAAACAACATGAACTATGTGGATAGAATAAAAGCCCTATGCCTTTACTCTGTCTCCTATCAACTATTAAGGGGTGACCCATGCCTGACCTACAAGGCACTTACAAATCCATCCCCAATGGAGCTGCTACACATCTGCAAGTCAAACAGCATGAGGGTCAACCAACCTAGGGGTCTAAACTTAGTCAGCGACTCAAACAAAACATGCTGGAGAGACTGATATGTGTCTCCCTTCTTTGGAACAGGCTATTCACATTGCATAGAGCGCTTCCATGGACCTCTTCAAATGAGGTTTGGATCAATGGATAGGGAATCACAAAGTCACACCTGGAGTAGTGTCTATGTCCCTTATGGGGCAATCTGTAAGATACTCAACGCACAGGCACAAATCCATGCCATCCTATTGCTACTGGGGCCATATATTGGGTAAAATCCGGTTATATTGGCTGGGCTTGTAAGGGCCATTAGCCTAATAATCTCCTACAAACCTATGAAAAAAGCACATATCAAGTCCTTTCCAATAAACATTTATCCTCTTATACCATATAGCTCACTTTACCCACACCTTGGCACACTGCTACCATTCACTACTCCTTTTTCTAAATGCAAATGTCTTTTTCATTTAATTCCATCTCACTCAGAGCTTCTGCTGGCCTTTTCTTTTAATTCCATCTCTCTTATAACCTTGATCATGACTTATTAAGGACTTTACTTTCTGGAGCAATCTGTACTCTAATATTAACTTTTTACATTTCAGATCACTTTCCTATAACAGCTGTAACTAAAGTATATGCTAACACATTTACCTCTTATAATATCCTAATACAAGTACCTTTCTACATCCATGACTATAGCAAACTGCTAATTTATGTTATTAGAAAGCAATTTGTGATACGAACTTTCTCCCTGCAGTAAGCTGACATTTTCAGTTTGATCAGAACACCTGTGGTCATGGGTCTATTACTTACAAAACAAACTCCTCAGTTGGGAGAAATACACTCATACCCAACAGCACTACTATTAGGACCAAAGACTTAAAAATAACCAGATTAACACACGCAGCATTAATAACATAAATGGACAATCCTGGACAGCTTTATTATCTCTGAAAAGCTTATATCCTAGCTATCAGTGAAACCTGGCTTAAAGACAATTTCTGCCTCTCAACCTGCATCCTGTCAAAGTACAAAATCATCTACAATAATAAATCTAGCTTGAGAATAGGCAGTGGGGTCATGCTCTTAATGAGTTATAATCAATCCAAAGTAGCAAACATAAAATCTGATGTTGTTAATCTTCATTCATTCCTTACTGATGGGTTATTGGTTCTGTCCTCAGAACCGAGCCGGGCAATATCAAGCTCACGTCAGCCAAAAACTCTCGAGCCAAGGTCCTACCCAGAATGCTCTGCTCCCTGTTACCTCAGATCTTGTTTGCCATGTTGCTGTATAGCCATGTGTCTAATTTTTTAAAAGTTTATATATTATTACTCTAAATTTTTCTCAAAAGTTTATTCTAATATTTTCCTACCCTATCGCACTTTTTAGACTCTCTCCCTGTAGTCTTTTCCCTTTATTACCCTTTTTTCTTACCTTGTGGTAATTCTCCATTACCATCGTTGGTAATCCTACTTTTTCTCTTTTTACCCATTTGTTGGGTAGCCCTTAGTCTTTCTTTTGGTACTGTGCTTCTTCTCCACAGCAGTTATGTTGGATAAGAAAAGTAGAGTTGGTTTCAAGCAGTGCAAGGATTGCGGCCGCAAGTTACTGCTTTCCGATGGCCATGACTTTTGTGTCTACTGTCTTAATGTCTCCCACTTGACTGTAGATCTTCCGTGTGGGATTTGTAAAAATTTCTCTATCAGGACTTGCAACGAGAGGAAGAATAAGTTAATTTTGAAATGTCTCCTCAAGTCTCCTTTCTCTGAGGCTATTTCTGGGTTGGAGGGCTCACCCCCTTCTGTTAAACCCCACAAGAGGCGTTCTTCCTCTTCTTCATCAAAGTCACTCCCTTCTTCTCCCTCTGGAGATCATAGGGAGTTGACTCACAAGAAGGTGAAATTGATTACTACTCTGGCGCTGCCCCCTGTGACCCTGTCGGCTCCAGGCTCGGCACCGCCCCAAGTGATTCTGACTACAGCCATGTCTCCTTTATCAATACTGGCACCGGAGTTCCTGGCACAGACAACTATGGTTCCAACAATTCTGTCGCAACCCCTAATGGCACCATCAATATAGGTTCAGTCCCCTTCAGCACCATTGGTACAGTCACCTTCGGCTTCAAGTATGACTCTTCTGTACTCCACGGCACAGACATTTTCGGCACTGACATGTACTTCAGTGCAGTCCTTCTCTGCACAATCCTTATTGCCGGTGCAAACACTTTCCACTACGGCACTGTACCCTTTGGGGCAGACCTTTGCCTTTACGGTGCAGACACCTTCAACTACTATGGCGCTGACATCTTCGGCGCAGACTTTTTCCACACTGTTTTCTTCGGTGCAGACTTCCTCAGCTCTGAGCTCTGCACCTATTGAATTAGCAAGGACCAGATATTCCCCTTCACTGGATCCTTTTGCTAGCAGTCAGTATAGTCCTTTCCTAGAAAGGCCAGAATCACCATCAGCTTTCTCCACGAGGTCAACCAAGAGCTTTTCTGAACAGGATGTGTTGTGACTTGTTAACAAGTTACTTGTGGCCAGAGGTCTCTATCAACCATCAAGGTCCACGTTCCCTCATTCAGGTGAATGTATATCTCCTCAAGTCCCAATGTATACTCCTCTTTCAACTTCTACTCAAGTCTCGAAGCCTATTACTCTAACAGCAGTTTCCCTCCCTCTGACTCCAATAGTGGATCTCACTTTGGAACCAGAGTCGTCCTTGTGGCCTTCGGTGCACTAGGCATCGGGGTCTTCTCAGGCCAGTGGCTGTGCTTGGGGAGGGCATTCTTGGCTCCGGACTGATTTTTTCTATGGCACCTTCCAGGGATGCTCTCTCTCTTTGTCTTGCGGTTCACGGTCCTCTTGAGACTCCTGGTCTGGGGGCGGGCTCATCAGGGCAGGGTGTGACCCCGGTTCCGAGGTTGTCATGCTCGGTTCTGGGCTCCCATCCCTCCTTGGGTAGGCCAGCCTTCCAGGCCATGGAGAGGGTGCTTGCCTCCGCTGGCAAAGCTCATTTGTGTGAGTCCTCTCCCCCCTCTGTGCTGCAATTGCCACAAGCTTCAACTGCCGGACACCAGGCAGAAGAGCCTCAGGTTTCTCCTCCTCAGGAGATCCCCGTCTTTGCAGTCTTCCCCATAACCTCCCACTGAGGAAGTACCCTGCAAAGCATCATGTAAGAGGAAGCACATGGACTCCACTGAGGAGTCATTGACTGAAGATATGGATTTTGATGATGGGGAAGGGCCCCACGGTCACCCTCTGATGAGGTGTCCTTTGGTGACATCCCCAAAATCCTTAGACAGAGGGTGACTGAAAGCCCTCTAATCCTTCCTCTGAGTTATCCATATTCATGCAGGCTTTTTGAGCCTGGCCCATTACCTCCTGGGTCACCCCACCTGCCGATGAGCTCATCCAGCTCATCGTGCAGTGTGCATGGAAGGCTCCTGACACCATGGAAGTGATACCTAAGAGAACAGATAAAATATTATCACCCCCAGCTGAGCACCCCCATTGGTCACAAGGTCTTCCAGTAGATGCTATGGTAGTGGCAGCTGCTACTAAGAAGGATTTGGCAGAAGAGAGCCAAACTGTCCATCCACCCAACAAGGAGTCCCGGGCAATTGACAGATTAGGGAAGCATGTGTTTGCTTCATCGACCTTCGCCATAAGGTCTTTGAATTATTTGGCATATTTTACCAGGCTTCAGTGAGATCTTATCAACCAGCTCTGTAAAACCTTGGCAGGAGCTGTTTCTGACAAAGTCTGTGATAATTTGGCTTCTCAGATAGCCACCCTAGAGTCCATCTCCACCTCTTCCATGCATCTTATTTCTCATGCAATGGAAGGGGCGGCTATACCGGCAGGTGCAGATATAGTCACAAGAGGACATGTTTGGATGCGCCTTTGTGACTTTGTGGGCTCTTTTAAGGCTTCCTTCATAAATGCCCTCACAGAGGCCGCTTCTTTGTTTGGCCCTAAAGTCAAGGATATGCTGGCAAGGTGCGAACAAGATGGCAAAACTCTGTCTGCCATTGGTGTCAGACACTCCAATCCTAAGCGATTCTACTCCAGAAATCAGAGGAGCGGAAAGATCTGGCATATGAAATCACAAGGTTCGTTCCAGGATGCATGTGCTGAGTTCTCCCCTAGAGGCAGAGGGGGAAACTCCAATGGAAGATGCCCCTTTTGGGGCAGAGGAGGTCCGCGAAACCGGGGTTCCAGAGATTCTTTCTCTGGCCAACCCTATCAGCGCTCCTGAAGCGTTGCCTGACTGCTCACCTCTGGAAGCAGTCGGAGGTCATTTCTCCTTGTACCCTGCTGCCTGGCAAAAGATAACAACTGACTCTTGGGTACAATGAATTATATCCAGAGGCTATCACATCCCCTTCCATCTTTGCCCAGTCTCATCAAGAGTATTACCCACTGTTCCACCCAGTCAAAGGGAAACAGCAGCACATGAAATCCAAAAGCTGCTACAAAAAAAGAGTCATCCAGACGGTCTCCCCAGAACAGATAGGATCCGATTTTTACTCAAGGTTCTTTTTAGTGCCAGAAAAGACAGGGGACTGGAGACCAGTTTTGTCACAAATTTGTAAAAACAGAGAAATTCCAGATGGTCACAGTTCAGTCTATCTTTCCTCTTCTGGAAGAAGATGATTGAATGCGCTCTGTAGATTTTCAAGATGCGTATTAACACATAAAAATGGACAAACACTCAAGAAGATATCTCCTCTTCCATATAGGAGCCAGTCACTACCAGTTTTGAGCCCTGCCTTTTGGTCTCTCTACAGCCCCCAGAGTGTTCACAAAATGCATGGCAGTGGTTATCGCTCACTTGCGAATTCAAGGATTCCAGGCGTTTCCATATCTAGACGACTGACTCCTCACCGCCTCCACCAAGCGTCTACTGGATGAAGCCCAGCAGTATACTCTCTTAACAGCTCAAAGCCTGAGAATTACTATAAACTGGGAGAAATCCAACACAACCTCAACTCAGTCTTTGGAATTTATAGGGGTACTGCTGGACACGAGAAATTGCACAGCATCCCTTCCAGAACACAGACTTCAGAGAATAATACAACAAGTTCAACCGCTGCTCTGTCACCACAAATGCCCAGCTCGATCTATACTCCAGCTATTGGGGTCAATGGCAGCCTCGATTACCATTGTTCCTCTAGCCAGATTCCACATGAGGCTTCTTCATTGGCTACTTTTCACTCAGTGGTACCCTCTACGACATCCTTTGTCTTTTCAGATAAGTGTAACTCAGAGATGCAAGCAAGATGTACTCTGGTGGATGTCTCGAAATCCCCAACAATGGTCTCGCCCTTTCAACCCCTATCAACCAATAGCCACGGTGGCCACGGACACCTCCCTGATGGGGTGGGGGGGGCTATGTCAGGTTAAACTCGGTCCAAGGCACCTGGTAGGAGACAGAGGCCCTTTTGCATATCAATGTCCTGGAACTGAGGGCAGTGCTTCTAGTGTTGCAAGCATTTCACTCCATCCTTCCGTCAGGGAATTTTGTGATCCAATCGGACAACATGTAAGTGGGCTGGTACATCAACAAACAAGGGGGCACCAGATCTTACCCATTATGCCGAGAGGCTTTGAGAATATGGCACTGGGTGATCGCTTACAACTGCTTTCTGTTTGCAATGCACATTCCCGGGAGCTCCAATGTGATAGCGGACAAATTGAGCAGGTGCTTTCTACAGCCTCACAAGTGGTCCCTTAATCCTCTGATAGCGTCAAAAATCTTCAACCTCTGGGGCCAGCCTTGCTGTGACCTATTTGCCTCCCCAGCCAACTACAAGTACAACAACTACTTTTCCCTGATCCCCCCCCCCTCAGGGACAGTCACTAAGGGATGCTCTAGTTCATGCTTGGCCTTCGGGTTTTCTTTATGCTTATCCTCCTCTCCCCTTCATCTCCCAATTTCTAAAGAAAGCACGGCAGTTGAACAGCTAAGTGATCCTCATTGCTCCATATTGGCCTCGACAAGTCTGGTTTCCCTTCCTCTGGCCTCACCTGCTATATCAACTGTGGATCCATCCCCAGTGTTGACCTCCCATCCACAGGGTCTGATTCACCCCAATCTAACAACCCTGAAACTGACAGCTTGGTTTCTCCACTTCAAATGATTGCCAGGCATGAAAACCTTTCGTTCCCTGTCTGCAATATTCTTATTGCATCTCATAAACTGTCCACCAGACTACTCTATCTTAACAAATGGAAAAGATTCTCTCTATGGGCAGCGAATAAACAATTAGACCCCATGCCAACCCCAGTCTTGATGGTATTGGAATACTTATTACATCTTTCCCACTCTGGGGTGTCTGCCTCTACTATCCGTGTACATTTGGCTGCCATCTCAAATTTTCGTATTGGTTTGCAAGATTTTCCACTTATGTCACACAGACTCTGCAAGACTTTCTTGAAAGGGGTTATCCACCTAAAACCTCCCTTTAGAGAACCCGTACAACCTTGGGATTTGGCTTTGGGTCTGTAAGCTCTAACAGCTCCCCCCTTTGAACCTGCATCTTCATGTGATTTAAAATATCTCTCTTGGAAAACTTTGTTTTTGATTGCAATCACATCGGCCAGGCATTTGTCAGAACTCCAGACCTTATGCATGAAACCTCCCTATCTTATCTTCAATAAGGATAGGGTATCACTGAGAACTAATTCTACCTTTTTACCAAAAGTGGTGTCAGAGCGATCTACCAGTCTATTGACCTTCCAGTGTTCTTTAATAACCATTCTAACAAGGGGGAGTATTCCCTGCACTCCTTGGATGTTCGTAGGCAATTATGATTTTATCTGGACAGAACAAAATCTATCCGTAAATCAGACCAACTGTTTCTGGCTTTTTCTGGACCTAGACAGGGTCATCCTGTATCAAAAGTTACACTGGCTTCATGGTTGGGAAATTGTATAACCTTTATCTACAACAAGAACAATCTCACCTTACCTCACAGAGTGAAAGCACATTCTACAAGGTCTATGGCAACTTCAGCAGCTTTCCATGCTAAGGCTTCCCTCAATGATATTTGCTCAGCTGCAACTTGGGCCAAACCTCATACCTTTATTCTTCATTACAAATTGGACTCAGCCTCCAGAGGTAGAGCTTTCTTTGGCTCCATGGTGCACAGGAATGTCTTTCCATGAGGGCCACCCAGGAATACAGGTAGCTGGGGACTCTGTCCCATCAGTAAGGAATGAATGAAGATTAACAACATCAGCTAAAGAAGTTATGTCTTACTATAACATTCCATCTGTGTTGTTGATCTTCATTCATTCATTACTTCCCACCCTCCGTCCCCCTTCTGGAGGTTCTTGGTTGATCTCATGTACTCCTTTCTTGTAGGTCTGGTATGACCAGAAGTAGCCTCTACTTTTATCTATCAACTTGCAAACTCGATCTGAGGTAACAGAGAGCAGAGCATTATGGGTAGGACCTTGGCTCGAGAGTTTTTGGCTGACGTGAGCTTGATATTGGCCGGCTCGGTTCCGATGATGGAACCAATAACCCATCAGTAATGAATGAACGAAGATCAACAACACAGATGGAACATTATGGTAAGACATAACTTCTTATCTGAAGTTGTTGATCTTCTTCCTATTCATCGCTGATGGGTTTGGTTCCGAGCCCTCGGAACCGAGTCGGCCTAATACCAAGCTCGCGTACACCAAAAACTCTTGAGTTAAGCTGCTACCCACAATGCCCTTCTCCCAGTTACCTCAGATCTTGTTTGCCATGCAGCCATATTGCAGCATTTTACCGAGCTCTCCAGCTAAGTATTGTGTTTTTCAAAATTTATAGTATTTTGTGAATTTTTTCCTCTCAAACTCTTCTATTTCTTAATATCTTATTCAGCTCTACCCATGGGTATCCCTTTTTTGTACCATTGTTGGTAAACGCCCTTTTTACCCTTGTGGTATTCTGAATACCATTGTTGGTATTTCCTCTCTCTCTTTCCTTCCTTTCCTTACTCTGGTTAGTTGCTGCGTTGTTTTCTTGTGGTATGTCTGAAAAGAAAGGGACTTTGGGGTTTAAGCATTGCTCTTCCTGCAATGATAAACTCCCCAATAGCGATCTACATTAGGAATGTGTATATTGTTTGGGGGTTGCGCACTTATCTGTGAAACTTCCCTGTGACATTTGTGCCAGTTTCAGTCAGCAGACGCTGAATGAAAGAAGGAATAAACTAATTCTCAAAGGCCTGCTTCCTTCTCCTTTTTCTGAGGCTATTTCTGAATCAGAGGTCTCAACTCCTCCATCTATGGCCAAAAAACGTCCTTGTTCTGACCCTCCTTCACCAGCTGGTGATAGGGGCAAGCCTCATAAGCATAAGGCCCATAAGACTTCCATGGAGCATATAGGATTGCCTTCTCGGTTCCGACCACCTTGGCTCCGAGCTCGGCTCCAGTGGTCCCTACAGAGATTGTCATGACTTCCTCGTCGGTGCCTCTCTCAGCACCGATGGTTACAGCTCCTACTGTGGTTTCAGCTCTAGTCATATTGCCTGCCATTACCTCAGCATTGACGTTCCCCCATCTCTGTTCCGAGATCGGTACCAACAATGACTTCCACTTCGGCTATTACTTCATCTCCGAGTCTGCTCTCACACCGATAATCTCCCTTTTGCTTGTTTCAAAACTGGAATCCTTGGTGCCGACTCTTACTACACCATGGACCCAGTACTCCCCATCTTTGGATGCATTTGCTGGACAAGCCTTTAGTCCCTTTTTGGACTGACCTGACTCCCCCTCAAGTGTGGCGGTAAGGTCCACCAGGAGCCTGTTTGTGTTGGATGTGGTGCACCTCTTTGATCAGCTGCTGACAGCCAGGGGGATTACAGATTTTCCTAGAACCTACCCCACTCCAGGTTTTGGGTCCATTGCCCCTGCAACTCCCTTGTATTCTCCTCCCTTGGACCCTTCAGTTCTGAGGCCCATAACTCCAAAGTCTGCGAGAAGACTCCTTTCCCCGGCACTGACAGTGACCTTATCTGAGGCTCTGAGGCCCCTTTGGGTGTCGGTTCCTTCGGAACCAACCCTTCCACAATCTCATGCTTGGGGGGGTGGAACCCCCAGTTCCAGGTACAGCTCCAGTTGTTTTGCCGGGTCTGTCTTCAGATCTGAGGGTGACGCCTTGCCTGGTTTTGCTTGAGGCTCTGTTCCCGGGAGCGGGCTGCATGGAGCAGGGTGTGACTCCTGTTCCGAGATTGTCTTCCTTGGTTCCGGGCTCCCATTTCTCTTCAGGTGGGTCTGCCTTCCAGGTGATGGAGAGGGTGCTTGCTTCGGGAAGCATTCCTCCTATGTTGGACCTTCCTCCTGCTCCTTCTGAGCTGCAGCTATCACATGCCACCTGCCCACAAGGACACAGAGAGCACAAGCCTCAGGAAACCCCTGTACAGGGTAACTCCCATTCTGAGTCTTCTTCGGATGCTCCCACTGAAGAATCCCCTCAGAAAAGGATGTGTAAGCGGAAACACATAGACTCCCAGGAGGAGTCCCTCACTGAAGATATGGACTACGATGATGGGGAAGGATCCCCACGGTCACCCCCTGATGATGTCTCCTTTGGAGACATCCTGGAAATTTTGAGGCAGAGGGGTGAATGGAAGCCCTCCATCCCTTCCTCTGAGGAGTGCGTATTCCTGCAGGCCTTCCGCTGTCGGCCCTCTACTTCTTGGGTGATCCCCCCCTGCTGATGAGTTAGTCAAGCTCATCGTGCAGTGGGCATGGAAGAACCCTTATACTGTTGAGGCCATTCCCCGGAGATCAGACAAAATACTCTCCCCTCCAGAGGATCAGCTTCATTGGGCTACAGACTTACAAGTAGAAGCTATGGTGGTGGCGGCTGCCATGAAAAAGGACCTTGCAGAGGAAAGTCCTGCTGTCCACCCACCCAACAGAGAGTCCTGGGCAGTGGACAGATTAGGGAAGCGAGTTTTTGCTTCAGTGACCTTTGCTGTCAGGTCTCTGAACTTTTTGGTGCATTTTACTAGGGTCTAAAAAGATCTCATCATTGAACTCTCTGGAACCCTCGCGGGTCAAGTTTTGGACGGAGCACGTGATAAAGTTGCTTCCCAACTTGCCACCCTAAAGTCGATTTCCAACTTGTCCATGAGATTGCTGTCCCACGCAACCGAAGGAGCGGCTAGTGCTGCAGGTGCAGGCGTAGTTATGAGACGCCACACCTGGATGTGCATTTGTGACCTCTAGGACTACTTCGTCTTCCTTTTTAAATGCCCCTATCGAACCATCAGCTTTGTTCGGTTCTAAAGTGAAGGACACATTAGCCAGGTGTGAGCAGGACAGAAAAACCTTGTCTGCCATTGGACTATGTTTTTCCAAGCCTCAGTGCTCCTTTTCCAGGAACCAGAGGAGTGGAAAGATGTGGCACAAAAAAATCTCAAGGCCCTTTCTGTAGTGCACATGGTGAGGACTCCCCCAGAGGCAGAGGGGGTTCCAATAATGGAAGACACCCCTATCATGGCAGAGGGGGGTCCCTAAAATCAGGACTCCAGGGATTCTTTCTCCAGATGACCATATCAGCGCTGCTGAAGCATTGCCCAATTGCTTTCCTCTGGAAGCAGTCGGGGCTTGTTTCTCTCTGCACCAAGCTACCTGGCAGTCTATTACAAATGATCAGTGGGTGCAGAGAATAATTTCCACAGGTTACTACATCCCTCTAATCTCTTATCCAAGACTTCCAAAATCCCTTCCTGATGTTCCACCTAGTCAAAGGGAAGAGGCAGCTTCAGAAATAACAAAGCTGTGTATAAAACGGGTCATCCAACAAGTCCCCCCAGACCAGTGTGGATCCGGGTTTTACTCAAGATTCCTTTTAGTGCCAAAAAAGACCAGGGACTGGAGACCCATTTTGGATCTCAGCCAACTAAATAAGTCAGTAGTTCAGATCAAATTCTGCATGGTCACGATACAATACATTCTCCCATTTCTTCGGGAGGGTGTGTGGATGTGCTCGATAGACCTCCAGGATGCATATTACCACATCAAAATGGACAAGCGCTCCAGGAGTCTCCTTTACTTCCAGCTGGGAGCCAATCATTAGCAATTCAGAGCCCTGCCATTCGGTCTCTTGACGGGCCCCAGCGTTTCATGAAATGCCTAGCAGTGGTGACAGCTCATCTGAGACTTCAGGGATTCCAGGTGTTTCCGTATCTAGATGATTGGCTCCTCTCCACCCCCACCAAGCGCCTACTGATCAGGGCCCTCCACTACACTCTAGCACTAGCGGAGTTCCTAGGCATCACCATACACTGGGAAAACTCCAACCTTCATCCCACCCAGAAATTGGAATTTATAGGGGCCGTATTCAACACTCAAACAAGCCAAGTCTCTCTTCCTCCTCACAGACTTCAGAGATTAAGGTTACAAGTACAAGTGATACTCTGTCGAAGGAAGGTGTCTGCAAGGGAAGTTATACAGGCTCTGGGGTCTATGGTGGCAGCCATCCCAATTGTTCCCTTTGCCAGATTGCATATGAGACTACTAAAATGGCTTCTTTTGTCCCAGTGGGTGTCCAATCTTCATCCCCTGAGCTCACAGATCCTCATCCCCAACTCCTGCAAACGAGATCTTCTCTGGTGGATAAGAACAGATGAAAATCGTTAGTGTCGCCCCTTCCAGACCCCCCAACCCAACACCATGGTGACCATGGATGCTTCCCTGATAGGGTAGGGGGGCCACTTCCAAGGAAAGACAGTCCAAGGCGCGTGGTCCAGCCTAGAGGTCAACTTGCATATCAATGTCCTGGAGTTAAGAGCGGTGCTGTTAGTGTTGCAAGCACTTCATTCACTCCTTCCATTAGGAATGATTGCTATCCAGTCGGACAACATGTCTGTCGTCTGGTACATAAACAAACAGGGAGGGACCAAATCCTATCCCCTATGTCATGAGGCCATGAGAATTTGGCATTGGGTGATAGCTTCCAACCGCTTTTTAATCGCAACGCGTATCCCGGGGAGCTCCAACGTGATTGCGGACAGGCTGAGCAGATGCATCCTCCTTCCTCACAAGTGGTCTCTCAGTCCGAGCTTGACGGCAGAAATCTTTATCCGTTGGGGCAAGCTATGCTGCAGTCTTTTCCCTTCCCCCTCAAACAAAAAATGCAGCAGTTACTTTGCCCTCTTTCCCCCACACGGGGAGTCACGAGAGACGCTTTGACTCACGATTGGCCCACAGGTCTCCTCTATGCTTATCCTCTGATACCACTGATATCCCTATTTCTAAGGAAAACTATTCAGTTGAGATGCAAAGTAATCCTCATTGCCCCTTTCTGACCTCGTCAAGTGTGGTTTCCCTTCCTCCGACCTAACCTGTTACAACCTCCTTGGATCCTGGACACTCGTCAGGACCTAATATCTCACCCACAAGGGCTGACTCCCCCAAATCTATCCACTCTCAAACTGACAGCTTGGCTTCTCCACTTCCATTAGTTGCCAAACAGGAAATCCTCTCCTCATCTGTCTGAGATATTATTCTGGCCTCCCATAAACTATCCACCAGAAAACTTTATAGAGACAAATGAAAATGATTCGCTACCTGGTCACATAATCGGATGCTAAATCCTTTTTCAACTCCTACAGCTGCTATTCTTCACTATCTTTCTGAGTTGTTTGACAATGGGGCATCAGCTTCCACCATTTGAGTCCATTTAGCAGCTATTTCTAATTTCCATAATGGTTCAGATGGAGTCCCTCTTATTTCCACCCGACTTTGCAAGACTTTTCTCAAGGGAATTTTCCATAACTGACCTCCTATCAGGCAGCCTGTGGAGGCATGGAATCTCTCCCGGGTTCTCCAGTCTCTCTCTCTACCCCCTTTTGAACCTGCTGTGACATGTGATCTAAAATTTCTGTCATGGAAATCTTTGTTTTTTGTGGCAGTCACTTCATGACAGACGGATAACTGAGTTACAAGCCTTATGCATCAAGAGCCCATACCTGATCTTCCATAAGGACAGAGTATCACTTCGTACTAAACCAACTTTTCTCCCCAAGGTGGTTTCTGACTTCTCTATTAACCAATCAATTGAGCTCCCTGTATTTTTTCCAAATTATTCGAACAAAGGAGAATACTACCTGCATTCATTGGACGTTCATAGACAACTACATTTCTAGCTGGACAGAACTAAGTCCTTTCGCAAGTTGGACTAACTCTTCATTTCATTTTCTGGTCCTAGAATGGGGTGTGCTGTATCTAAAGTTACTTTGTCAAAATAACTATGAGATTGCATTACCTTCTCATATTCTCTTACGAATTAATCTAAGCTTGCTCAAATCAAAGCTCACTCAACTAGAGCTATTGCAGCTTCTGTTGCCTTCCACTCCAGGGCTTCCATGGATGACACCTGTGCAGCAGCCATTTGGACTAAACTCCATACCTTCATCAAGCATTACAAATTGGATCTGGTCTCCAGGGGAAGAGCAGCCTTTGGCTCAATGGTTCTCAGGAATGTTCTTCCATAGGGGCCACCCAGGTTCTTCAAGTAGCTTCAGTGATGACTAGGAAGAAGATTAACAACTTCAGATAAAGAAGTTATGTCTTACCACAACGTTCCATCTGATTTGTTGATCTTCCTCCAGTCATCACACCCTCCCACTGTCCCCCACCAAAGGCTCCTGGCGGATTTTCTGGGTCCTTGTGGTGTTTCAGGGTTTCTGCGCAGAGATGGCCTCTGTCTTTCTGTTTCTTCTATATATTGCATGCAAACTCAATCTGAGGTAACTGGGAGAAGGGCATTGTGGGTAGCAGCTTAGCTCGAGAGTTTTTGGTGTACGCGAGCTTGATATTAGGCCGACTCAGTTCCGAGGACTCGGAACCAAACCCATCATTGATGACTGGAAGAAGATCAACAACTCAGATGGAACATTATGGTAAGACATAACTTCTTTTTTTCTTAAATAATGCACAGTGGAATGTTTGTTTAAAGCATTTTTTAAGTTTTTCCTTGTTGTATTACAATGATCTTTGAAAATCTGCTTTCTAATGCACTGCTCGGTTTTGCCAAAATAAAATGCTGGACAGTCAGAGCACTTTGCTAGATATAAAAAAACCTGTTGTACCACAGTTACTCGCCTGTAGAAAAAAAGTTATGTTCATCACATTTTCTAACTTCTGTTGTTGTACCTCACTGATGTGTGTGCATTGATTACAGGCACCACGCTTTCTTGTGCCTGTTTTTGTATCTAAGGAATTTGTTTTTCTAGAATTTTTTCATAATGCAGTGCCTTTTATTTTATTTGCTTTTTTAGACACAAATGTGGTTCTTCACCTACAGCTTTCAAGATGTAGTCCATATTAATTAAACTATTTTCACCATTTTGATCCTGTGTTATATTCAATCACTAGAGCTCATTCAAACTTATTCAAGCCATCCAAGTTGTTTTTCAAAAGGATATTTGAAACTATTATGTCTTCCCTTAGTGTGTTGGATGTTAAGCTAACACCTAACAGACATTTATATTTTGCACCCCATCCTTCTGATATAGCTGTACTAATGTCTTTAATCAAAGGGTTAGGTTACCCTTTACTGAAAAACACGGATTCAAGCTTTTTAAACTGTCCTTTGAATAAGCTTTCTTTCCTGGGAAAATGGATAGCAGCTTTTAAAGTGTAACTAAATGCCTGAGAGTATGGGTTTCCTATATATTGTAGAAATGAATCCTTCATTACTATTAATGACAAACAATCAAGTGAGGCCTTTTTCAAAAAGGAAGAAAATTCAGGTTTAACAGCTAACTGACTATAGTTAAAAATCTTAAAGTTATTCCTAATTAAAATGATGCCACTTAATTCTGGGGGAACTAAGATGGTAAATGAGTTAGATGCCTGCCTCTGCCTCTTATTCCCGCTCCTCCCTTTCCCTTCCCCTTCTGTGGGATCCTCTGTTGTTGGTTTGTACTAGCAGCAGATCCCAAGAGTTTTAACTCTACTATATGATTTATGAAGTTGTTTTGTTTTGTTTTATTATAGAACTTGTTTGTACTAGTGGAGCACCCAGGTGGTTTATTCATACAGTTCTCATTTCAGTTTGTTCTAGTAGTGATGGTTAACTCAGGACATTTATTTATATGGACATAGAACCCATTGGTATAAACAGCATGTGTTTCTAGCTGGGGCTGGTAATGTTGCATGTGAAATTTAATAATGTAAAAGAAACATGGAAAAGATTTCTCTGTTGGAAGTCCATGAATTCAGAGTTATTGAATGCAGGAGTTTTAGTGATTTTGACAAAAAAGATTACAGGTTTATGGACAAACTTAACCAGGGACAGAGGACTTAGAGCGGTGGTACATGTAGAGGCTATGTTAGAACCAGATACAGAATATTTTGACCTCTGATTGGTACATTGACTACTTGTTCAGGGAGTTTTTGTTTATTAATTCTAAAAATCTCTGAGTCTACCCAACTTTTTTTCCATTTGATTGAAGAGTAGTTAAAATCACCAATTATAAGGCAGATTTTAGTAACAGACGGGTACCCAAGTACTGTTAGGACTCTATTATAGTCATTTGGGGACATCAAGGGTATCTTCTAACAGACTATGAGCAGGTTAACTTATTTTGCTCAGTGTAAGCTGGAGATGAATAAGTTTAGTTTGTTGTCACTGGGTATCTGTCTAAATGTGAAATTGTCAATGGCAGATATAGATATATCCCTGCAGTACCCCTCATGTCTTAATGTATGACAGCTGCATTACTGTACCTCACCGATATTGTTGCTTACCTGATGATGTTTTGACTTTGTAGGACAGTGTTCTCCTGGTGTTTCTCACAGTAATTTAGTATATTTAGTAAACAGATTCAACGATTTTACCTGCCAGTTCTCCCAAAGTAGTTTGAGCCTGCTATGTATAGCTGAAAGACATTTCTAAGTGTTAATGATGAAAACAGAGTTAGGTTTAGCAGGTAGAAACCACATGAGCAAGCTCTTCCGAGAAATTAGTGCATGTGAATGTGTTACAAAAGCATAAAAATATTTACATACGTGTATACATTTTATATCAGTGGTAATGATGGCTATATGTATATGTATATATATATATATATATATATATATATATATATATATATATATGTGTGTATATATATATATATGTGTGTGTGTGTGTATATATATATATATATATATATATATATATATATATATATATATATATATATATATATATATATATACATACACACACACACACACATGTACATGTGCGTGCATATACCCACATAGACATAGCAAGTTAGATATAACTATGACTGAAGATATATACACACACACAGAGTATAGTAATACATGTGAGCAATGGTTTGGAAATTCTGCACTATAAGGTCATGAACCATGTAATGGGAAATTACTTGGACAAAGACAGACAGAACTATGTGTGAATGTGGTGTTAGTTCACCGCTGAGATGTGCAACTGTCTGGGTTCCTGTTGTGAAATAAATAGTTTATGTAGGGGTATCAGGCATGAGAAATGCAATGAAAATGTGGATGTTGTGCTACTAGTTTCAGAGCCTTGACATATAACTGTATCTGTGATGAAGCAGCTTATTTAAGGGGATGGGATATATGTGGGATGTTGAGAACAGTGTGGGTGTTGTTGTGAGTAGAGCAGTGAAGGGGGGCATCTAACTTTCTAGTACCTGTTTCAAACTTTTCAAACTTTTGTAATAGAAAATGCTTAACTATATTAAAACAGAGATGATTTTAAAGAAGAAAGAACAGTTGTGGTAAAGCCAGTGATATGGGAAGTAGTAGGCTTGCATGTTTAACCCATGTGGGAGGCCAGTAATATCAGATACCTAAAGCATAACTGTAATGAGGTCCTTTAATGTGGTGAAATGCCTGGGTACTGAAGAATTAGCTTAGTCTTTTGTCTGGAAAAATGAATGTAGTCTTATATGAAACAAATAGTTAACAGAGTCTTTCATGGTCAGGGGGACCCAGGATCCACACAGCATGGATTCATGTTGATAAAGTCACACCAAGCAAACATAGCACATTTTTAATTGGGTCACTAATGTACTAGATGTGTGTGTGTGTGTGTGGGGGGGGGGGGGTGAGTCTATGGCTGTGACCTACATCAAATTTAGTAAAACTTACTCAAGCTACATAAAAGATTAATATACTAGTATGGCAACTTTGAACTGCATCTCAGGGTGGCATCTTAATTAGCTGGAAGGTAGGAAACAGGGTGATGGTTAGAGGAATCCACAGTGAAGTTTGGACAGTTAGACCTGTCCAGTATCCTTGAGTGTCTGTGTCAGTATTGCTATAGAGGGGCTGGTGGAATTTTTTTTTTCAGATGTTATAAAGGTCTGCAAGATGCCTGCCATGCAGTATGCATCTATATTACGTGATCGAAGCTTTAGTTAGTTGAGTAACTAAAGCTTGATCACTAAATATTGAAAACACAAAACCATGAACATCAGTTTCTACACAGGGAAACAATGCTGTAGTCCCAACAAAACAAAAACATTAAACACAAATTAAGTGGGGGGCTATGGCCCCCACACCTCCTGATGTGGGGAGCTGTGCCCCCAACACCCTGCTAACTAAATATACCAACTCCAAGATTGCTCCACATTGTAGAAAGGGCAAAATCCATGTAACGGCCAAGCAAATTGTTTCCCTGCATGGAAACTGCTATTTGCAGTTTTGCGTTTTCGACATTTAGTGATCGAGCTTTAGTTACTTGACTAACTAAAGCTTCGATAATGTAATATAGACCCTGCAATATGAGGTAGATAGGATGCAAACACACATAGCTGCATTAGCAGTATAGTCAGATGTATTGCACCTTAGCTTAATAACAAAAACATTTAATGTACCTGGTTAAAATGAGACTTTTGGGGGAAACACTCTACTGATAATTAAAATGGAAACTGCGTCAGATTTACTATATCACAGAACTGAACAGTGGGTTGCCAAATTTGCAAGCTGATAATGGAAGTTGCGCAGATCCTTGGATACACAGAGCAACAGTAGTTATAAAGGGGTCTATATTGAAAGGGTGAAAGCCCTAGTCACTGAACACATAAACACCGACACATATTCAGCGAACCGCAAATACACCGAATGCCTTAAACCACGAAATTCAAAAACTCGAACCATCATAGTTGTCCCACCCCACCGCCTGCTACATACTACCTACCCAAACAAACTAAATAAACCACATACATACACTAACCAAAACCCTACTTCTAACCCTAAACTAAACCCTACTTCTAACCCTAAACTAAATCTTGCATATACCACCATGTGTGCACTTACCTTAACCCGCACCCTAACCCTAAGGTCCGTATCTACCGCACACTTGCCTTAAGAAGCTATACCCAAACAAACCAAATAATCCACACACATACACTTAACAAAACCCTACTTCTAACCCTACACTAAATCTCACCTACATTACCATCTATGCACTTACCTTAACTGGCACCCTAACCCTAAGATCTGTAACTATCTTACACTTACCTTACGGAGCTATACCACAGAAGGGCCAACCATGATGATTCAACGTTTCGGATTTCGCGCTTCAGGACGATCGATGTTTTCGTGGTTCGATGAAGACGTGTGGGCATTTACGTATTCGGGTAAGTACACCTTCGAGCTTCTAATAGGGACCCGTTATAAAGCATGATTTTTTTTTTATCTGTACCAACCTTTATTTGTTTTTTTTTTTTGTTTTTGTTTATCTGCATAAAGTTGGTGAAGTGGCCTCTGAAGTATTAAATGCATTTTTAGATACACTATTTCTGTTAGGATGTTGACAGAATAAAAGCTGTGCAGGGAAAGCAATAAAGTGATATATGATCTATTCCAACAAACTTGAAAAGGAAAGTTAAATGAACTTAATCAGTGCACCTTAAAAAGGGGTCAGTAACAAAGTTCAGAAGTGAAATAGTTTTTGGAAGAGGAGTTGTATCAGATCAAGAGGCACAGTGGGGGAAAAGAGGGATAAGGGGAAGAGAAGTCCTGCATTACAGAAACCTGAAGCAGTATGTAGACTGTAGAAAACATTACATGCAAAGTATGGACAAACACCATTAAATACAATAAGCCTCAGTAAGTATCAGAAGAATACCATGACCTTTTGTCATCCATATTACTGCATTGCACCAGTGACATTATGGTACATGGAATGCAGTGGCATCATAACACACATGCAGTAGTAGCCCTGTCCAGGCAGCATAATGATAAACACTGACCATAACAGTAACATGTACATGGAACACAGAAGCAAACATAACATTCGAATTTATGAGTGAACAGCTACCAGATGTCAGCAGTGAACCCCTGTCATCAAGTGATACGTCTGCATAGCAATGCACAGCACGCCTACAAACTACAGGCAATATTTCTGTGCCACACAGTGGCTAACACATCTATGAGACAAACCACTTACGTGCATACCATAGACCTAATAAGGACCATTACTTGGGGGATGGAAATAATAGGCAGAATCATGTGTCACAACTGTGTACAAACTAGAAATATAACAATGTCGCAGTGCAGTTTCCTAATGGTAGAAGATACCCTTCTGTGTGCTTTCCACAAGAAACCATTCATCAGCCTGATGCCTGCCAGCCTGTATGACCTGTAGAAATGAACACAGTACTTGTGGTCCCTGACTCTGGCCTGGTACAACAGGAGTGTTACATATTTGCTTCAGGAGTCTATCACTATGTGGACTCACAACCAAACTTTATGACCAGTCCTCATACATAACTTCATTCTTTTTGTGAGAAGCATTCCTTGTATTTATTTATTTTAAATCTGTTGGGATCAGTGCAATACCCCTCTGCAGCCAATATTCTGTGACGAGTGTAATACTTTTAAACTTTTTACATTGAACCTGAAATGTTTGATTTTTGACACTTGGAAAATCATCCCAAGTAATGGTCTAGACTCACTCTGTTCTGTATTGCAGCATCTGTGTTTGTGACATCCATAGATAGGCTGATGCTGTTTTCCATTTCCTCATATATGCCTAAAATAAACACAACACACAGATTTTACAAAAGCAGTAACGAATATGCAAGTATACAAATTCATATGGTTGGGACCATATGATTGAAGTTTTGAAACTTAGAACATTTTGAATGGAGATTAGGGTATAGAGCAGAACTGGAAATTTGCCCTTTTCTGCAATGTAGTGCAGCCTTGGAGTTGGTATATTTAATTAACGGGGGTGTGGAGGTGCAGGAGGGCATCTGCCTTTCCATTGAGAGCATTGGATTATCTGGCATGTTACCTGCTTTCAAAGAGAGATTTGACCAAATCCCTTCCAGGGACCCTGTCTATGGATTATAGGAAGGCTATTGATTCACAGTTGGCTACTCTACAATGCCTGTATGTGTATTACCTGTAACACTACAGAGGGTGTGTCTAGACCAGCTGGTACAGATATTTCCATCAGGAGGCATGTCAGGATGTGGCTTTGTGACTTAATGGAACATTTCAAGACACCTTCATCAAAGCCATTTATCATGGATCAACTTGCTTGTTCCTAAAGTCAAAGAAACTTTCTCCAGAAGTGAGAAAACCCTTTCTGCTGTAGGGATCAAGTTCTCTACACCTCAACAGTCCTTCTCCAGAATTCAGAAGGGAGGTAAGAGGATGTGATTTTACAAGTCTCAGGGGGTTTCCTTCAGAAGCTTCTGGAGAAAGAGCTCCCCAAGGCAGAGAGGGAAACTTTTATAATGGATGTTACCCAAGAGGCTGAGGTGGTTTACAAAACCAAGTTTTAAGGGGATCTTTCTTAGAGAAGACTTTCCAGTGCTCCTGAATGTTTGCCCAACTATTGTAATCTGGAAATAGTCAAGGGACACATCACTACAACCAACAAGCTGAATGCTCATCACTCAAGATAAATGGATGCAGAGGATAGTAACCAGATGCTATATCATACCTTTCCATACTTCCCCATCTCTTTAGAAAAGAATTCCTGATGTTTCACCCTCACAAAGAAAAGCAGATGTTTCAAAAATAAAGAAGCTACTAAGAAATCAAGTGATCCAAGAGATCCCATCAGACCGGGAAAGATCTCAATTTACTCAAGATTCTTTTTAGTGTTAAAGAAAAATGAGGCTCTAAGGTGAATTTTGGACCTAAGTTGACTAAACAAATTCTGGATGGTCTTGATTCAGTCCATTCTTCCATTACTAAGGAAGGATGACTGGATGTGCTCAATAGATCTTCAGTGTGCATACTACCATATCTTTGCTTCTGCCTTAGAGCCAGTCACTTTCAATCCAGAGCATTGCCCTTTGGACTTCCCCCCTCCCCATATTCATCAAGTGTATGGCAGTGGTAGTAGCTCATCTATGGCTGCAGAATTTCCGAGTATTCCCTTACCTGGATGACAGACTCAAAACTGCATCTACCAAGAATCTACCCAGTCTGATGTTGTAAATTTTCATTCATTCCTCAGCCAATGGGTTTGGATCTGATCCTTGGGTCCAACTCGGCCGATACTATAGCTCATGGCCAACTGAAGCTCTCAAGTTCCTGTCTACTCGTAATGCACCTCAGATCTTATTATCTGCTTTTGCATTTAGACAGGGTCAGCTTTACTCTTGAGCATTTTGGTTAAGATATTTCTTAGTCTAAAATTTTCTGACTCCCTTATACTTTTGTGTATTTCTTAGTATCATTTTTCATACTCACTTTTCTTTTTCTTCCTTTCCCTCTTCACCCTGATAGAAATGATAATAAAAATAATAATAAATATAGTATTTTCTATCTTCCTATACCTTTCACTTTAATTTACAAAATGTCAAAGAAAGGTTTTAAAAAATGTAAAAAAATTGCAGCCATAAGCTGCCTTATTCTGATGCTCATGACCTTTGCATTTATTGCTTGGGCCTTGATCATCTTAATGTTGATTGTGACATTTGAAAAAGTTTCAATCCGTGTGCATTAGCAGATAAGAGAAATAAGCTTATTTTAAAAGGATTGCTTCCAACTTCCTTTTCAGAGACATTATCTGGGGCTTATACCCCCCAAAACATCTTCCAAGGACACTTCTAAAAAGTCCCCGAAGAAGTTGAGTTCTTCCACTCCATCATTTTTGGAGCCTACTTCAAAAAAATCTAGACCGAATCTGAAGCCTTCCGGATTCAAGATATCTTCTGCTTCTCCTTTAACATCTTCGGATCAGGGTTCTTCAGCTCTAAGGATTCTACCTCAGGTTCGATATTCTCCTTCTCTTGACCCATTTCCTTCAAGGCTGCCATTTCCCTTCCTCAAGCAAAGATGGTCCAAGTCACCATCCATTGCTTCATCTTATTTTTCCAGGAATGATTAGGAAGTTTCTTTTGGTACAAATTCAGATGGGGTTCTCCCAACTCCAGCCCCTTCAGGTTAACTCAGGAAACCTTAGCTAGAGCTACTCTTCCAGTCGTGACTCCTTCTCTGATCTGACACTTTGTTTTGGAGTCCTTGGATCTGAGTTTGCTAAGATCATCTGGTTCAGATCCAAGAGTACTGGTGTCCTCTGATCCAAATGTTTCTCTGAGTGGTGCTTGGAGCTGTAACATCCCAGTCTGATCTGAGGTCTTGGAGTCAACTCCGAAGTTTTTGGAGGCATTTCTTCCCCTCAGATCCTTGGTCTGGGACAACTCAGCTCCAGCCTCTGCCTGTGTGATTTTGCAGAGCCTTGCAAGTCTTCTTTTGTCAATGCTCCCTTTGACAGTTTTTCCCTGTTTGGTCCTAAAGTGAAATACACACTCTCATGGTCCAAGAAGGATGGAAAGCCCCTTCTAGTAGTATGTTGTTCAACCCCCCCAAAGACCTTTTCTAGGAACTAATGTGGGGGATGAAAGATGTGGTTCAAAAATATCAAGGTCCTTTCCAAGATCCTTGTGGAGAAGGTTCCCCCAGAGGCAGAGGGGGGAACACTAATGGAAGACGCCACCCATGTGGCAGAGGTGCCCTGCAAAACCCAGGGTCAAGAGACATGTTCTCTGATAGACCCTACCAACTCTCCTGAAAGGAGGTTTGATTGTCCCCCTCTGGAGGCAATCGGGGTTATTTATCTCTGCACAAGAGAACCTGGCTAGATATCATAAAAGATACTTGGGTGCAGAGAATTATTTCCAGAGGTTATATAATTCCCTTTTCCCTTTCACTGCAGTAATCTTAAAAGTTTCCTGATTTTCCACCCAATCAGAGGAAAGAAGCAGCAATATGGATACAAAAGCTGCACAAAAAAAGAGTCATTGAGGAGGTCCCACCAGACCAGAAAGGATCCAGAACTTACTCAAGATTCTTTTCAATGCCAAAGAAAACAGGGTGCTGGAGACCAATTGTGGATCTGAGCAGCTTGAACAGATCAATTAAACACTCAAAATTTCAGATGGTCGCAGTTCAGTCCATACTAACTTTTCTATGCAAGGACAATTGGACGTGCTCGATAGACCTTTAAGATGCGTAATATCAGATAAAAATGAACACGCACTCTAGAAGGTTCTTACTCTTCTGGCTGGAAGCCAGTCATTACCAGTTCAGAGTCCTGCCCTTTGGTCTCACCACAGCCCCCAGGGTGTTCAGCAAATGCATGGCACTGATAGCAGCTTACTTGAGACTTCTGGGATTCTGGGTGTTTCAGATTTAGACAACTGTCTCATTACTGCTCCGACCAGGCATCTACTAATAATAGCAAGAGACCACGTACTCCAAACTTGCTCTCTATTGGGAATCGCAATAAACTACAACAAATCTGAGTTACTTCCACCACAAACACTGGAATTCATAGGAATGCATTTCAATACAGTATCTGCAGCAGCCTCTTTACCCCTAAACAGAGCTCAGCATTTGAGATTCCAAGTCACAAAAATGATTCACAACACCAAAATTTCAGCCTGATTAATTCTTCAAACCTTGGGGTCAGTGTCAGCAGCCATAATTCTTGTTCCCTTGGCAAGATATCACATGAGAATTCTTCAGCGAATGCTAGCATCCCATTGGTCAAGTCTCTATCAAAGGATGTTAGTTCAAATGAGAATCATACAGACATGTGAGAAATATCTTTGGTGGTGGATAATGTCAGATCAGCTTTTACAAGGCCATCTGTTCATTCTCCCCAAATCCATTGCCATAGTGACTATGGAGGCATCCAATATTGGGGGGGGGCATTTCCTGGGCAAAAGAGTCCAAGGCACTTGGTCCCCCGAAGAGGCAAATTTGCATATAAATGTTGTGTAGATAAGAGCAGTGCTTTTAGCATTGCAACCCTTTAAGGATGCTCTACTTCTATGAACAATTGCAATACAAATGGACAATATGTCAGTAGTTAGGTACATCAACAAACAAAGAGGAACAAGATCTTATACACTGTGTCGAGAACACCTCAGAATGTGGCAATAGGTGATCTCATCCAATAACTTTGTGGTAGCAATGTACATTCTGGTTAAGTTCAATGTGATAGTAGACAATATTGTGCAGGTCCATTCTTTTACCTCACAAGTGGTCTCTCAGCAAAAAAGTGACGGAAGTAATCTTCCATCAATGGGGCCAGCCTTGCTGCGATCTTTTTGCATCTCCCCTAAACAACAAATGCAGCAGCTTGTTTGCCGTAATCCCCCCAGTGGAGGAATCATTGAGGGGCACTCTGCTCCACATTTGTCTCTCTGGTCTTCTCTATGCTTATACACCAATACCATTGATTCCCAAATTCCTACAGAAAGACACACATTTGAAAAGAAAAAATCATTCTCATTGCACTTTAATGGCCTTGAGAAGTTTGGTTCCTCTTCCTTTGGCCTCATCTAATTTACCCACTTTGGATTCTGGATCCATTTCAGACTTCCTGTCTCACCCAACAGACATGGTTCACCTGGATATCTCAAACCTAAAGCTGACAGCATGGTTTCTCCACTTCTATTAATTGCCTGACAATATATGCTCTTGTCTCCTGTCTATCATATACTTTTGTCTTCCCATAAAGTTTCACTAGGAAAATCGACAAGAGTAAGTGGAAGAGTTTGTTTGTTGGGAGCATCAAAAAAGTATCAATCTCTTTTCAGCCCCTACACAAAGTGTACTAAACTTTTTTGCAGAAATTTGTAATGAGGGAGTTAGCTCCTCTGTTATTAAAGTTCAATTAGCAGCAGACTGTGACTTTTATTTTAGAGTTGACAATTCTTCTTTAGCTTCTGCTAAGATATGCAAGGCCTTTCTAAGAGGTACTATTTTACCTAGACCACTGTATAAAGATCCCACTCCCCCATGAGATTTGATCCTTGTCCTGCAGGCCTTAATCCACCCCCCCCCTTTCAAACCAACTAGAAAATGTGATCTTAAATTTTTGATCTGGAAGACTTTATGTCTAATGGCTGTTACCTCTGCAAGGAGAATTTCAGAACTCCAAGCATTATCCTCTAAACATCCTTACTTGACTTTCTATAAGGATAGGATGACATTAATAACCAACCCTTCCTTCTTTTCTAAAGTGGTGTCAGAACTCAGTATCAATTCTTTCTATTAACTTGCCTGTTTTCTTCCCCGAATTTAAAAACAAAAGTGAATACATGTTGCATTTATTAGAAAATCTGATCAATTATTTATATCTTTTGTAGATAATAAATTGGGGAAGTCTGTCACTAAAGTGATATTAGCAAGGTGGATTATGAACTGCATAGCCTTTGTCTATAATAAATTATGCAGTCCATTACCAAGGCCTTTAAAAGCTCACTCTACAAGATCTATGGCAACCTCTTCAGTATTTTTAGTCAATGATTCCATGGATAACATATGCTCAGCTGCCACTCGGGATAATCCTCATACTTTTATTACTCATTACAAACTGGATCTGGTCTTGAGAGGAAGAGCAGCCTTTGGTTTAGCCATGCTCAGGAATACCCTTCCTTAGAATTCAACCGGGATATTACGTAGGTGGGGACTCTGTCCCATTGGTTGACGAATGAATGAAACATGACAACATCAGATAAAGAAGTTATGTACTTACTATAACATTCCATCTGTGTTGTCCATTTTCACTTTTCCTCAACTTCCCACCATCCCACCCTCAACCTTTGACACCTTAGACTTCAGAAAAATTAGATGCTATTAAGACACCACTATGTCTTCTGTGGAGCTCCAGGTATTGGTTTCCTAGTGTTAGGAACACTTTTCAGAAAGTTACTATTTATATCAATTAGCAAACAAGATCTGAGGTATGTTAGGGTTGGTGCATTATGGGTAGGGAGGAGCTCAAGAGTTTCAATTGGTTATGAGCTATAGTAATGGCTGAGTACCCACTGGTTGAGGAAGAATGAAAATGGGCAACACAGATGGAACATTATGGTAAGTACCTAACTTCTTTTTCAAACTAAGGACTCCTTGTTCCAGCTCTGTATTGACTTAGGAATTACAGTGAACTTAGAAAAGTCCAGGTTACAACTAGTTGAATATCTAGAATTCATTGCAGCAAATTTGGATACAAGATCTCAGATGGAGAAGCATCCTCATTCATGAATCTCATCTTGAAAGCCATCGGCAAGATTAGTCCTTCAACTTTTAAATTCTATTACTGCTTCAATCAAGGGAGTTTCACTGGCCAGATTTTACATGCATGTTCTTCAGAGTTCAGTCATCCTTTATCCATTCCAGTGAATCTAAGAAACATCTGTAGGACACACATCCAATAGTGGCTAGTGTCTCTACTTGTTACACATGGATGACCTTTTATTTTGCCTTTCCCTCAAGCCACAGTGACCACATATGCTTCCCAGCTGGGGTAGGGGCCATTATCTGAGAAAGGCAGTTTGAGGCATATGGTCTCAGACAGATGCCATTCTTTATATCAATATTTTGGAGGTGAGAGCAGTCCTGCTAGCACTGTAGGCTTTTCAGGACTGTCTCCCCTTAGGTGTAACCCTCCATGCAGACAGACAGATAACACTGGAGTTGTCTGGTATATCAACAAACAAGTAGGAACCAGATCTTATCCTCTGTGTCAAGAGGCCATAAAAGAGTGGAAATGGGTAATATCTTCTCACCGCTTTTTAATTACAATACATGTCATGGGGAAATCCAACATACTAGAGGACATGTTGAGCAGATCCATTTTGGTCCCTCACAAGTGGTCCCATAACTCATTAGGAATGGAGCAGATTTTCAGCCACTAGGCTGACTTTGTGTGCCTCTCCCCACAGCATCAAATGCAGCAAGTTCTTTGCTTTTTTGTTGTAATTTCTCATGAAGGGGAGTTACCTTGAGATGTTCTAATGCATCCTTGGTCAACAAGTCTCATTTATACATTTCCTCCAACACCTCTGATTCATACCTCTCAACCTGGAAACATCAAAAATCTGGACAAAGCCCATGAAAATTCTGTACAAATCTGTACACTGATTAACATAAAATTTGCATACATGATTATGTAGCCCCACCCACTCCAATGGAATTGTGGGAAATGCAAACTGAAAAACAGACAACCAACATATGATTATGAAACACAAAATAAGAACATGAGTGTTTTATTTATATTAATATCTGAACTTGTGCAAAGTTGCAAAACTAAAATACAATATTCTTTTAGAAAAATAACACTGAACAATGACATTTGAACTTGTATAAAACTAAAACCTAAAATAAAGTTCTCTAGACTCTTTATATAAATAAAAATAAAATTTACTGTCTTATACTACTAACTAGTCTACTTACTTAGTTACTGCTACTACACACTTATAAAACAAACAGACAAACAAACTCTAACAAGTAGTGGTGGTGTTAGCAGCAATGGTCGGATAATGATACGAAAGACGAAACAATGAATGAAACTTGTTTTGTTAAGGCAGCAGCTTCATATCCATGTCCAGCAGTTACATGTTTATAAACAAAAACAATACATCTACAAGTACAACCACAGCCAGTCAGCCACACAATATATCCATTCATCTCCCTAGTCCCTCCCTACTCCACTCCTGACTCCTTCATACATCTCAACTATACAGATTTTCAAAGAATGTCCAGAATGATTTTTTTACTCATATATTTTTGGTCTGACTCTGTTCCTCATAAAATTTGTGGTTTTCTGGCAGAATTACTGAAGATTGAAAGTCACTACTAAACAATGGAAGACATTGGAGTTTCAGTTTCAGACTGTATATATCCTTCAAAAAATATATATAATAATGCAAATCCTGTTATTTTACTAACTTTCTAAGTTTATCTGAGCAATATTTAAATGCTGTTCCTATTTTTGGGCTTTCTTTGTCCTTCCATTTTTTCTGGCTTTGTCCATATTTCTTGCACTGAAAGGTTGACTTGACGTATAAAAAGGTGTAATATATGCCATTACCTACGTAAGGTACCCGTCACAGTGCTGCTCTCTGCTGCAGCTATATCCCCTCTACTTCAAGTCATCCCCCACTCCATCGTTGTCATCATCACCACTTTACTTTACTTTGCATTGTCTCTCTCCAACACAACAGCTAGTTCTCAGAAGATACAGGCATTCATCAAACTTCAATTTCAGACAGTCAGTTCCTGAATCCATTCCTGAGAGGTATAAAATAGATCAGACAGACTACTAAGTTCTAACTTCACTGAGTTAGTTTAGTTATTATGACTGAAAACTATTTAAGTTAAACAAACATACATACATACAAGTTACAAGAAACAACAACATTTCCTTTCTTGTCTTTTATTTTAATGTACCTGCTGGTGCTGGAGGAGCTGGGGGAGAAGCAGCAGCTGCAGCAGAAGAAAGACATATTTTCATGATGACTTGATTTTGATGAGATGAAAAAAGAAAGATGAATGATGATGATGTTTCTCTGTTTCTGACTTGAAGTTGGACCGGGTCCATCCGACCATCTACGACACCAGGAATCCAGGATAATTAATTTACCCCTCCTCAGTCAGACTAGTAGTAGCAGTAGCAAAAGCCGAAAGTGCCAAGTTGCCAAGTGACAACTTATAATATGTTGTTGTAATTGCAAGCTAAGCAATGAACAAACAAAAAAAACCCACTTATTTTAAATTAAAAAAAAAAAAGTCTCTTAGTCTTCACTGATTCTCTGTCTCTCTGCTGTGCTGTAGTCTACCAAATTGTTATCAGATACACCGGCCCGTGCATCTGGTTCAAATTTCAGTATTGCCGCAGCTGCTGGACTGTCACTGGTGCTTGCTCAATCAATCAAATGCTGTAAGGCAGCCCAGGCTTCTCTGTTCTTCTGTAACTTCCGTGTTGTTACTTCTTCTTCTTCTTCTTCTGTGTTCGTCTGTCGCAACTTGCCAGCCTGCCCTCTCTCTTTATAGGCTACACAGACATAGTCAGCACGTGCACTGCTGCTGGGGCTGGTCTGCTGCTGCTAAAATGTAAACAAAGTAGTAAATTACTTTTTGACTCGTTTATTTACATTTTAGCATCAGCAGCAGTGCACGTGGGGGCCTGGGGCTCATCTTCTTATCCCAGTCACTCAAGAATTAACACATCTCGCACGCACTCTGTGCCTGGCCTGCAAGTCTGCAACCTGCTGTGTTGTAAATTGTAACTAAGTAAAACTTTTAAGTTAAGAAGAGTGACAGCACTTTGTCTCTGGCAGTGTAATGTTGTTACTGAATAACGTAATCTAATCTTATCTTTGTAAATATGAGTGTACTGTAAAGTGTAACCCACAGGCACCAGCACCAAGGCACCTGCCTGGCAGTCACGACTCATGGACAGCTCGCACAACACGGTTGTTGTTCGTTGCAACTTGCAGGCACCGCACTAGTTCTTTTTCTTTGTTATTCTCATCGCCCCCCCCACCCCCCCCCCCCCATCCATGCCAGGCATCCAACCATCCCATTCCCATCCCTGTTGTGTCACTGTGGCTGACTGTCACTCAGAAATATAATTATAATTTTGCCATTTTGGCTTGCCAAAATTGCCATTGCCAAGTTGCCACGAGCTGAATATATGGTATATTATGCATTGCAGTCTGCACCGCAGTCCGGGAGGGCAGATCATAGTAAATCTGAGTGTACTGTAAAGTGTAACCCACAGGCACCAGCACCAAGGCACCTGCCTGGCAGTCACGACTCATGGACAGCTCGCACAACACGGTTGTTGTTCGTTGCAACTTGCAGGCACCGCACTAGTTCTTTTTCTTTGTTATTCTCACCCCCCCCCCCATCCATTCCAGGCATCCAACCATCCCATTCCCATCCCTGTTGTGTCACTGTGGCTGACTGTCACTCAGAAATATAATTATAATTTTGCCATTTTGGCTTGCCAAAATTGCCATTGCCAAGTTGCCACGAGCTGAATATATGGTATATTATGCATTGCAGTCTGCACCGCAGTCCGGGAGGGCAGATCATAGTAAATCTGAGTGTACTGTAAAGTGTAACCCACAGGCACCAGCACCAAGGCACCTGCCTGGCAGTCACGACTCATGGACAGCTCGCACAACACGGTTGTTGTTCGTTGCAACTTGCAGGCACCGCACTAGTTCTTTTTCTTTGTTATTCTCATCCCCCCCCCATCCATTCCAGGCATCCAACCATCCCATTCCCATCCCTGTTGTGTCACTGTGGCTGACTGTCACTCAGAAATATAATTATAATTTTGCCATTTTGGTTTGCCAAAATTGCCATTGCCAAGATGCCATGAGCTGAATATATGGTATATTATGCATTGCAGTCTGCACCGCAGTCCGGGAGGGCAGATCATAGTTCTTCATTACTCTGCTGCTGGCTGCTGCTGCTCTAATTTTATTATTTATGCGGCTCGAGTCTCGACCGCTATAACCAGCATGCTGCGTTAGTTATTAAAATTTATATTATACATGCTCATTGGCATTACTGCTGCCTGGTTCTGCCTTGTTCTTCTTTCTTAGTGTGTGAGTCAGAGTGTCAGTGTGCGAGACTGTGAGTGTACTGCAGACAGTCTCACTCGTCTACGACTATCAATCACTCACACTATGTCATCATGTCATTATCTGTAAATGTAAATAATATAAATAAAAATATATAAGAGACTAGTAAGTAAAATAATATGCAATGCAATTATGCAAAAAAGCATTTTCTTTTTGGTTTACGTTGTTGCCGTTTCCTGCAGGTGGGGGGGGGGGCAGGAGAATGGGATTATTTAATCCATTCCTAAAATGCTTTGGTGGTTTGTACAGCACTTGCTTACTTTCACGGGCTCAGGCACGGCAGAGACCATGGAGGAGTTCTTGTTCTTTTCTTCTTTTCTGTGTGTGCGAGACTGAGTGCATGAGAGAGAGTGACTTAACTTCTTGACAGGGAGAGTGTACTGTGTTACTACTGTAAAGTGTGTGATGTAAATTGTGATTTGTGAACAACAGCAGCCAGCAGTGTGTCAGTTTGTCAGAGACTCAGAGTCAGAGTCTCACTTACTACTAGTACTATTCTATTCAATACAACTATAAAATAATAATATAATGCGATTTAAGCAAATGCATTTTCTTTTTGGTTTACGTTACATTTACATTACATTGCCTGCAGGGGACGGGGCGGGGGCTTTGTGTGTACTGTGTGTGTACTGTGTACGAGTCGAGTACGAATGATTTGATTTTGACTTGAGTCGAGTGAATGAATGATTGTTGATTGACTTAACTTGAGTTGACTTAGTTATGTGTTTGTTTGCTAGTGTGACTGTGTGAATGTGAAGTGTGAATGATTCATTTGTGTTGTGCTTGATGAATGTCTGATGATGACACAGTGACTTGACTTGTGTGACTTAAACTTTAGTTTTTGACAGTAGCGGACTAGCGGTAGTGTAGTGTAGTGGGTGGTGCTGCCTCCTCCTCCTCAATTCTCATGCCACCTCACTTCCTCCTCAGTCCTCAGCTGAAATCCGACAGGCTGGCAGGCTGCTCATGTAGCTGACATCACTGTGCATGCATCTGCACAATGACGTCAGTCTCAAAAAAGACGGAAAAAAAAGAAAAGAAAAAAGCCTGGAAAATTGGAAATTAAGGGGTGCCATTTGGAAATCATGGCACCCCATTATTTGGACCCCAAAACTCGGTAAAAAACAGGGAATTTGGGACGGTTGGGAGGTATGCTCTGATTCCAAAGTTATTACAGAAAGCATTGGTGATGAACATCATCTTTTCATCATAATTCTGTATCGATTGGCTAGACAGAGGAACAGAGCTGGGAAAGATGTGCAGCAGGTAAGGGTGATAAAGGATAATGAGGGAAACATACTCACAAGCGAGGAGAGTGTGTTGAGCAGATGGAAAGAGTACTTTGAGGGGCTGATGAACGTAGAGAATGAGAGAGAGAAGGTTGGATGATGCAGGGATAGTGAATCAGGAAGTGCAGTGGATTAGCAAGGAGGAAATAAGAATAGCTATGAAGTGTATGATGAATGGAAAGGCTGTTGGTCCAGATGACATGCCTGTGGAAGCATGGAAGTGTTTAGGAGAGATGGCAGTGGCACTTTTAACCAGAATGTTTAATGAAATCTTGGAAAGTGAGAAGATGGCTGAGGAGTAGAGAAGAAGTGTTTTGGTACCATTTTTTTTAAGAATAAGGGCGATGTGCAGAGCTGTAGTAACTACAGAGGGATAAAATTGATTTGTCACTGCATGAAGTTATGGGAAAGAGTAGTGGAAGCTAGGTTAAGAAGGGAGTTGATGATTAGTGAGCAGCAGTATGGTTTCATGTTGGGAGCGTACTACAGATGCAATCTTTCCTCTGAGGGTGTTGATTGATAGTGAAGGTCAGAAGGAGTTGCATTGTGTCTTTGTGGACTTAGAGAAAGCATATGACAGGGTACCTAGAAAGGAATTGTGGTATTGTAGGAGAAAGTCAGGAGTGACAGAGAAGTATGTAAGAATGGTACAGGATATGTATGAGGGCAGTGTGACAGTGGTGAGGTCTGCAGTAGGAGTGATGGATGCATTTAAGGCAGAAGTGGGATTACATCAAGGCTCAGCTCTGAGCCCTTTCTTATTTGCAATGATGATGGACAAGTTGACAGACGAGATCATGGACAAGTTGACAGACGAGATCAGACAGGAGTCCCTGTGGACTATGATGTTTGCTGATGACATTGTAATCTGTAGTGAGAGTAAGGAACAGGTTGATGAGGCCCTGGAGAGGTGGAGATATGCTCTAGAGAGGAGAGCAGGACTAAGACAGAGAATATATGTGTGTGTGAATGAGAAAGAGGATAGAGGAATGGTGAGGATGCAGGGAGTAGAGTTGGTGAAGGTGGATGAATTTAAATACTTGGGATCAACAGTTCAGAGTAGTGGTGAGTGTGGAAGAGAGGCAAAGAAGAGAGTATGGGCAGGGTGGAGTGGGTGGAGAAGAGTGTCAGGAGTGATTTGTGACAGAAGGGTACCAGTAAGAGTGAAAGAGAAGGCCTACAAGAGGGTACTGAGACTAGCAATGTTACAGGGGTTGGAGATGGTGGTATTGACAAATAGGCAGGAGTCAGAGCTGGAGGTGGCAGAGTTAAAGATGTTAAGATTTGCATTGGGACTGACAAAAAATGGAAAGGATTAGGAATCAGTATATTAGAGGGTCAGCTTAGGTTGAATGGCTTGGAGACAAAGCCAGAGAGGCGACATTGTGTTGGTTTGGAAATGTGCTGAGGAGGGATGCTGGGTATATTAGGGAAAGGATGCTAAGGATGGAGCTCCCAGGTAAGTGGAAAAGAGGAAGGCCTAAGATAAGGTTTATGGATGTGGTGAGAGGGGACATGCAGGTGGTTGGTGTGACAGAGCAAGATGCAGAGGACAGGAAGAAATGCAAACAGATGATCTGCTGTGGTGACCCCCTAACAGGAACAGCTGAAAGAAGAAGATTGGTGATGAATGTCAGGGTAATGCTCATAGTCCCTTAATGGTCTTGACAGCTGTGGTTTCTCTTCCTCTGGCTTCATCTGATTCACCCACATTGGGTTCTATGCTCAGACCCAGATTTACTTTCTCACCCATTGAGGCTGCCTCACCCAAACATTCAGTCCCTCAAGTTAACTGCATGGTTTCTCCAATTCTATTGATGGTTCAACTGTCCAGGTCATCATCACCAGTTGTACACATTTTGTCTTCCTCTCAGAAACCATCCACAAGGAAGGTTTTTATAAGTAAATGGAAAAGGTTTGCCATCTGGGCTGTAGAGAAAAATATTGATCATTTTCAGTTCCCCTTCCATCTGTTTTCGACTTCTATGCACATCTTTTTCAAAATAGTGCCAGCTATTCCACTATTAAAGTTCAGTTAGCTCATTTCTCATAGGAGAGAATCATACACCCATAGCTTTCCTTAAATTGTTCAAGGCCTCCAGTCAGATATCCAGTCCCTGCATAGAATTTTACCATTCTTTTGAAGGCTGTTAAAGGCACTCTGTTTGAACCTGCTGCAACAGTAGATCTTAAGTTTTTAACCTAGACCTTATTCCCAGTGTCTGTCACTTCTGCCAAGAGAATTTCAGAGCAGCCTGCATTATCTGCAAAGCCTCCATACTTAATTTACCATAAGGGCAGAATATTTCTGAGAACCAGTCCCTCTTTTCTTCCCAAGGTGGCTTTAGAATCATCCATTAATCAATATATAAATCTTCTAGTTTTCTTCCCAAGTTTTTCAAACAAGGGCAAATACACCTTGCATTTACTTGATGTTCATTTCAGTTATGTTTTTATGTACACTGCACTAAACCTTTCAGAAAATTTGATCAGTTATTTATATCCTTCTCCAATGCTAAATTTGGAAAAGCTGTGTCTCGTGTCAGTCTTTCTCGATGGGTCACTCATTGTATTTCATTTGTTTACCAAAAAAAGAAAAAATGGAATTCCTCTTCCCTCCACTCTAAAAGAACACTCTACCAGATCTTTGGCCTCATTTACCGCCCTTTTCTCCAGTGTTCCAATTGATAGAATAGGTGCTACAGTTACCTGGTCCAAGGTTCATACCTTCATCTTCCATTAAACATTGGATATGCAGTCCAGATTGAGGCAATCCTCCCAAGTATTAAAGTAGCTGGAGACTCTGTCCCATCCATTGAGGTACGGATAGAAAAGACAACATCAGATACAAAAGTTATGTACTCACAATAATAATAGACCTGTATTGTCTGTTTCCATTCATTCCTCAACCTTTTTCTCACATTCCCATCATTATTTTGTCTTGGTGTGAGTATAGTTTGTTAAAAATATGATTTCATTCTGAGATGGATCTAACTGACATGGCTCTGGCACCTGAAGTTACTTTCTTTTTCTGCCTCTCTTTCCTCATACAGGTTACCACTATTTAAGTCACCTACCCTTTTAAGCTACAGATATATTTTATAATTTACATTGCCTTTTCTGGGATGAGCAAACTCTGTTTGAGGAAGCTTGTTCTATTCACAGAGTTTATAGGTAGGGGAGGAGCCTGAGCACCTGATCCAAAGCTTGGAAGTGCCTGTGGCTGGATTCAAAGTCGGATCTGAGATTCATCCATTGAGGAAAGGATGGCAACAGATAACAGAGATCTATTGTTATGGTGAGTACATAACTTTTGTTTATTATTTACTAATGCTACCAGGCCATTATAATCCACCCCCAGAAGTCCAACACCATTATCTTTGTGCCTTTTGTGCTACCCTTATATGACTGTAAACAATACAGTGGGGATGATCATTGTTGCTGTGCTGTGCTTTTATTTGGACTTCTCAGAACCATCCACCTTACACTGAATCATTTACAGAATCCATTCCTTTTTTATACAGTCAAGCACAAGCATGTGCCAGCATGCACCTGCACACCCCTTACTTATATATACTAACTCTGTGGTAGCACAACCACAGCTATAGAAGGAAAGCTGAGACACATAGAATCACTGCTTATCACACCGGCCATGATTCCGTATGGAAACATTGACTGATGAGATGCATGTCAGGGAAATGAACTTAGTGAACTGAAACCTCACCATTTACAGCTGACCAAAAGTAGGGAGGCCATTGATTGTAATCCTCCTACCCTTTTTTATCCCACCTCTTTTTCAGCTCCACCAGTGTCTCTTTCTCATCCCTTCATATATTCAATAGACTACAATCTGTTGATATACCACTATGTCATTATGCCACAGCCCTCCTGTACTTTATGCACAAGTGTGCTTCTAGGTTTTAACATATGCTACATTCACTTCCTGCTCATCATGCAGTTTTCTCCCCTCCCTGTGCTTATTTTGGTTGGCCCATCATACCTGGTTTGCTGCTCTATTTCCATCTATTTCCTGTTTATTATACAGTAAGAACCCATACCTTTACATCTCCTGGCCATGCACATACACTTCTCATTGTGTGTGTGTGTGCATGCATGTGTGTGTGTGTGTGTGTGTGTGTGTGTGTGTGTGTGTGTGTGTGTGTGTGTGTGTGTGTGTGTGTGTGTGCGTGTGTGTGTGTGCGTGTGTGTGTGTGTGTGTGTGTGTGTGTGTGTGTGTGTGTGTGTGTGTGTGTGTGTGTGTGTGTGTGTGTGTGTGTGTATGTCTGTGTGTCTGTCTGTAGGTACCTGTTCAACAGAGTTGCATGGATTGGTAGGGAGAAGCAAACTGTGCTAGTTGCTTTATTCAAAGACATACAAATGAATCACCAATTCATTTTCATTCAAAATGAGTTGCTAATAAGCTTTTCTCTCTGTTGCTTTTGAATAATTCTGAATCACTATGCATTTATTTATTTATTTTACATTTGTTTACCGGGAAAGTCCAACTGGGCACGTTGCCCTTTTTCAGCGGAGGCCTGGGGAGAAGAGCTCCATTGTTAGTAACAATTATTGTTAGTACAATTTTATATTACATTGCAAGAAAAACAAAGAAAAATTAAAACAGGTAACAATAACAAAAAACAGGTATGGTCAGTGTGTAGACAAGACAATTACATTGGACACATAAAATCTAAAAGACAGTTCTTGGTATTGTATAAGGTAAACAAAAGTATAAACACTGAGTGAAAATGATGCAAGTCCAGTTACATTACATACAATGTGATAGCATATTAAAGAATTGAACTATGCTTAATGTTGAGAGTGAAAAAAATTAAGATAAAATAGTATTATGGTTGGGTTACCCATGTTCATCACAGGTGTATATCCAGGAGTTGGTGAGGTGGGCTTTGATGCGATGCTTGAAGTTTTAGCTCCATTGCACTACTGAAATACACAGAACAGTGTTATTAGCACTACCGAGTTAATCTTTCTGAATACACCCCCCAAGGAATGAAACAGAACTGTTACATTAAAAATCTTGTACTTTATTTTAGTTGGTTATATTTTATATGTAGATGGACTGAAGAAGTCATCTTTAGGTTGCAGTGTGTATTCAATTAAGGCATTTGACTGTCACATCTACTTTCACATAGCAGTCCTTTTATAACAATGCCCACATACAACAATACTGAAAAGACTGCAGTTATATAACTCAGAAAGATAGAGACAACATAATCCACTGAGAACAATTCCAGTAAAAGCATTGTGTCTTGCAAAGCCTCATGTATAATCCACTGAAAGAATCAAACTCCTCTACAGTTCTTTAACTGCAGTCAGTAACTTGCAGAAAGAATAAATCTCTCAAATAGCATCTCCAGTCATAATTCACAGAAGAATAATACTCACATTGTCTAAAACAACTCTGGGTTCAATTTGCAGACAAAACTTAAAGACCATTTATAACAGTGCTAGTTATACAACTTTCTAGAAGAGTAACTCTTTATTTAGTAACTTTAATTATATCCTGTGGAGAGATGGAAGTCTGTGTATATGTAACATGCTGGATGTGTATCCAGCTGCAGTAAGAAAAACAATGTTCTATGAATTATCTAAAAAAATATGTTTTTTTAAGAACCAACCTTAATTTCTATTTTTGGGTCATGTCTGACTTTGTGCAGCCTTTAGTAAATCCCCTTGTAACTTGAGTTTGATGCTTAAAGATTTAGTACTTCATGCCTCTTTCTTTCTTGCAGCCTGCCCTTAGAGGCCTCCTGGCTATGTCTTTTTCCTTCCAGCATCATGGACTTCTGGAACCTAACAGTAGCTTCAGCTATGAGTGGAGGCCATTACTCTTGACATGGGCTACCAGGTTTTGTATATTCAGTTCCCACTGTTGGTAATTTCTACTCCCTTATAGAAGGATCAGTGTATCCTTTCCTTAGCCAAACCAGCCTTCTGGAGGATTTACCGTCAATTCAAAGTGCTATTGTTTTCATTTGGAAAGACAAACCCTAATCCTGGCTGCCTTATTTCCCCTCCTACATGTAATATATGAATGGCTACAGATGCCTTCTCCTTTCATTAGATAAACAAAATGATTATAAAGAATAAAAAACAGAACTCCAAACATTGATATTCTCCATTAAGTGTATCAGACTAACCCTTACACAAACTCTGCTTTAGTTGCTTAACTCTACTTTGCCAAGACAAGAAAAAAGTTGAGCTGAGCAGTTGTCCTACTGTACTATAAGACCGACATAAATATAGCAATTTCTGCCTTATAAATAGAAGCTAGAGGCAGGGATGTTGAATTTACTGTTTCCCTTTCTGGTGTAAAAAAAATTCTGTAAGCATGGTTTATCATAACTTTGATCATGTGAACAGGCTGCTGACACTGTACGTCATTTAGGCAGCCCACACATACATATCAAACCTAATTCTTACACCCTAGTGCTTTCAGCATGGATTGTTTTATCTCCACTTCCTGTCATCACAATCTTTGACATGTTACACTGTGGACATTTTTCTTTCCCAGGAATAGAAATGGATAGGCTAGTATTGACTAGACTATGTCCAGTTGACCTTTGGTTGGAAAAGTCTGAAATAATGCAGTTGGATCCTCACAGGAGTAGCTAGCTAGTCTGGTGCACGGGGCCATTCCCCAGTCTGATGCCCATCTCTAGAAAGCACTAAAGTGTTTTGGTTATTTAAACAAAAGGCTCTTCTTTCTTTTGTTTTAAACTGTAGCAGGCTGCTTGCTACATTTGTAACAAGCAGTTGCTACAGTTTATGCCACACACAGAGCACTAAGACCTTCTGTTCTGACCACAAATGCAATACCAGCATTCATTTCTGAATGCTTGTATAGCACTGAAGACTGATTGGGATCTGCCAATCATGTGCCCCACCCCGAAGCCCTTTGTGCCCTGGGAGACTGCTCTCTTCACCACAAACTAGCTACCTGTTATGGCTCCTAATGGCCACACTTTCACATACTGGTTCTGCAGCAATGCTGGGCACCTATGGTCATTTTGTTCTTCATATTATGGACCGATCCTGGTCTGCACTGTATCTAGCATTCATTTCCTTCACCACATACTATATAACTGAAGCTCATTCACTTCTGTCAGATGCACTGAAAGTCTTTGATGAAGTGGGTTATAACTTTCCCCTGAACTAGTTTGGGAATTTGCCTTAGGTAAGAAATGTTTAATTCAAATCCCTTTCACTGTATTTCTCTTGATCAAATTGGCTTTGACAAGGTAGTGTGTGATGATGTGAATGACCTTCACTCAATACAGCACTGCCTCTGATTTATTTTGTAATACCTTCGTTAGAGCAGTAAACAGTCTTGTACCATTGTCAAGAATATTAAGTCAGGTGGCTATCCAAAGACTTGTAGAACATCGTGATGGAGAAGCAAGTCAGCTCACTGACACAGGTACTTGGATGTGGTTTGTGATTAGCACTAGAAGAGTAAAGAAATCTGTAAGGAAGAATGTAATTGTGCAAGTCAGCATTTCCTTCTTGAAAACTCAGAGCTCAGTCCAACTATAAGATTTTCTAGAGTACTGTTCCTTGAATTTTAGTAACAGAATTGCAAATATGAGAGCACTTTCCATATCAGTTTAACTTTAAGGGGGTCCATTGGAAAGAGCATAACATATGAGAACATATTTCCATGCCTTTTCATGAGGCAGTTCTTAAACACCTCAGGCTCCCATTTATGGGACTGCATGTGCTCTTAGGGCTGAGCAGTGGATTCTTGCAGTACTGTAGCTAGTCTGTCTGATACCCCATGCAGTCCCCCAGTCCCAGAAAAAGTCTCCACTTTGAAGATAAAAATAAATAACTTCTTCTACTTGACAATGTAGTTAGCTTCTTGCTACAAATCTAAGAAGCAGCTTGCTACAGTCAAATGAAACTACTACATACTGAGTGAGCACTTTCGAGCTTCAGTCATGACTGCAGATGCTTTATCTGTTCATCTAATAGGTGAATGTCAGTAGAGTTTATTACTCAGTTTAAGTGCAGCGTGGACCAATGGATGGGGAATAAGAAGTTTACACCAGGCCTGGCACCCATGTCCCTTATAGACAGAGATAATTTATAAATGCCTGGCTCTCAATGTTCTATTTGGATACAGGACATCATTATTCTTTTGGGAAAACTTGTCTAGGCTTAGAAAGTCCTGCCCCCCATGTTATCATCCTAGTAACATTTTATGAATCTATAATCTACATGTCATAAAGACATGCCCAAATGCCAGTACTGCAGTTGCATAACATCAGCAATTGTGCCCCATTACAGAAGAAAAAAAGATCTTCATCTTGGAGACAAAAAAAAAAAAAAATACTTACTACAAAATTATCAAGCAGATTGCTACAGTTTTAATTAGCTATGACCGCAGGTCATACTCTCAACTGTCACTTTTTACAGAAAGTCCCTGATTTTGCATTTTATTTTTGTCTTGTTCCTTGAAGAATTTTTGATTTTTTTGGTTAATTATTTAGGGTTACAGTCAGTCAATAAGGCCAGACTTTAAAATTTCATACATTGCATTCTTCAGAAAATGCATTTTAATTCCAAACCTGTTGCTGTGTTAACTTGTTAAGTGAATTTGAGTAATATTTAAAAATTGCTCCTGTTTTTGGATGCATGTCCCTCCATTATTTTTGACTTTGTCCAGAATTTGTGGTTGTAGAACTAGCTTCTTCTGTGACTGACAAGAATATGCCTTGGCATTTTGATGTGGAACTGCATCAGCAGCTGAAAGAGTAGGCGAATGAGAGGAATATAAACCAAAATGTTCCTTCTCAATCCAGTCAAAATGCATCTACCACCTACACCTCCACCACCCCCAAACAGCATTTTAATACTGCTTTCTCCTGGAGGGAAGACATGTTGGCTTTTGAAATGCTCACTTTTGAAAACCTGACTGCACACTGTCTTGATGAAATTAGATTACAGAATGTAAGTATCCAGGAAACTTTTGCAGCCATTTATGCTGTAAGAAACAATTTTATTTCCCAATTTTTATTTTTTTGAAAAAAAAGATGTATTACCACAAATCTCATTTCTTACGAATCACAAAAGATTTCTGCTGAGGTCATGTCCTGTATGATTTACAAAGTTAAAAGTTCATAGTAGGTGTTTTCAAGGTAGCTACCACCTACCCTATTGTCTGTTTTCTGGCATGCAGCACAGTCTCCTAAAGGCCATGGTATAGCAAACCCTTCATCCGATCGACTTAACTTTTACTAAGAAACCTGGATGTAAGCAAAACCATTGGTGAGTAATCCTAGATCTCTGTGAATTATTTGAGATAATGAATCACCCTCTGCTGCTTGATCAGTAGCAGTGTCAGTTTCTGAACAGGTAGCACACACTTCTTTACTGCCAGAAGATCAGAAGGCTGTGGGTTGTCTTCCCACAGCAGGTCACTGGATTAATTTTCCAATAATAATACTGTAGTGCATCATAAGTTGGTGCTGCACTCCTGAATGTGCAACCCCTTGAATGATATGTTAAACTGACATCCCATCTGTTTGAGCCAGTGGTAAAGATCCTATGCACTTATTGAAAGAAAGAATAAGGGAGCTTCTCTGGTACCTTGGCCAACTTTCCCTTAGTTAATATGAATACCACCTCGAGTCTCCCTTGAAAAGGGGACAATGACCTAATTAGTCTAACCCAGTCAAGAACGAAAAAAAGGAAAAAAATAAATACGTAAATATAAGCTTGCTAAACATGTACTTGAGCCATCAAATATGTGCTGATTCCCTAATATCTTAAGTACAAATGTCCGTGTAAATAGCTGATACTATGTCATCTCTAAAGTACATTCTGGAATCCTACAAATCTCTGTTTTAGCTCTCTTTTGTTTCTAGCTTTTGTAAAATGAAATGTGGCACATTATATGTTATAGTATACTGCTAATATGTTGTACATGCAATATCACTTTAAAGACAGCACAAATAATCAGCTTTGGTTGCAGAAAAGTTTTCTGAATTTGTAAGAAGAAGCTTATTACTTGTGGTCTCTTTTTTAACTATAATGCTAAAACCAATAATGATATTCAATGGCACATGTTTACAGTAGGATAAAACTCATTTAGTAGTGCTATCCCCCCAATGAAATTGTTAGAAACTGCAGATATCTGGGGCTTCTGCTTGACAAAAGACTAGTTTTCTCTTCCAACAACCTTACTTCCATATCCCAGATTAATAAGAAACTTGAGCACTTATATTGGACCAGAAGGCATACCTCTTAACCACTTGGTACCAGAAATCTGGACAAAGCCTAAAATAATGGGGGGAGAAAAGCCCAAAAATAGGGACAGGTTTTAAGTATTGCTCTTATAAATTTAGAAAGTCGCTAGAATAGCAGGGTTTGTGTTAGCATGTAATTTCTGAAGGATATGAACTCTGAAACTCAAATGTATGTCATTATTTAGTGACTTCAGTACTCAGTGATTTGCCAGAAAAGCACAAATTTTATTAGCAAGTCACCAAAACAAAATATGAGGCATGAGTCTGGACATTCTGTGAAAATCTTGACAGTTGAGAGGTATGCCAGAAAGTTCATCAGTGTGGAGGCTAAGACCAGTCTTTCTGAGGCAAAACTTCAAAATGAATTATTGTTACGGCAGTTATTCTCTTCCCTGATGGTAGATGGTGATAGTGAATTTTAAGTGCAACTGCTATGATGTTGTTTGGATTTGTTACTGCACTTTTCATATCCCTTCATGTATGCATACCATGTTAAATAAGGTACTGTGGTCACAAATGCAGAAAAACAGATGATAAACAACTATGCTGAGCATACAGGCTTCTGTGCCAGCAGCCTGTCAGGGATGCGCAATCAGCGTGATCTTTGTAAACCCCCCATGGTTTGTGCATGGGTCCCCTGTTGTAATTGTGAAGATCAAAAAATGATTATGGGATTTTTCCCCTCCATTTTGATGCACACTGAACCCAGAGAGTGTACTTAGAGGTTGGGGATGTGGAGGCAAATCTCATACATGCATGAACCAATGGGGCACAAACCTACTAAAAAATATTAGTCACGTTTCCATAATTTTTATATTTGAAATTTTGATGGGGATGGGCAGACTGCCTTCCATGTCCCAATATCGAAAGTAAGAGTATGACAGAAATGTTTGCATTTTTTTACTTTTTTATGAAAGAGACTGCCAGTAACATCCAGGATCCCTGTTCTGTTTTCTGATTCAAGAAGGAATTGAAGACTCTATATTTTACTTTGATGCACACCTACTACTTAATCCTGAAATGGGATGGATAAATGTCTCACAGGCTGCACAATGTAACATATTTTTTCACAGGTGTTGCTATTAAATCCCTACTATATCTTAAGATGTCTATCACTCTCCAGTCTACTTGTTCTCTGCCTCCTTTTCTGCTGTTTACTGAACTGTCCACTTGAATTCCAAACTAGTTTCATGTTCTCTAACTATTTACAATAGATTATGTATGGCCTGTACTTAGTATTTCTGTCCTTTCCTGTCCTATATCTGCCCCTATAGAAAGGCATTCTGCCCCACAGAGTCTAGATTATGATAATAATTTTAAACACATAAATAATTTAATAAACTAACTTCTTGGCAATACAGAATGACTTTCTTTTCCTGTTGGTTTCTGCAGAGGATCAAGGAATGACAGGAATCATGTCTGAAATTAGAGTCTGTTGGGGGAGGAGATGCCATTTTTTTATGCAGCACTGTAATTAGCTACATAACAATAATATACCATTTAGTATTAGTTGGCCATAAAAGATAATAATGCTCATTGTACAACAACTAGTTACCCTTATAAGAGAATAATGCCCATTTTATAACAACTGTTCAGCCTCAAAAGAAAATAATCTCAATTCTGTAATAATCTAGTCAGTCACAGAAAAGAATAATGCTCATTATATAACAGCTAGTAAACAACAAAAGAGTAATGCCAATTGTGTAATAGCTAGTCAGCCATATAAAAGGATAATGTTCATTGTATAACAGCTAGTAAACAACAAAAGAGTAATGAAAGTTGTGTAACAGCTAGTCAGCCATATAAAAGGATAATGTTCATTGTATAACAGCTAATTAAACACATAAAATAATGGTATCCATTGTATAAGAACTACTTGGCCACAAAAGAGAATGAAGCCATTGTATGTCAGTCAGTTTTCTTTATTTATTTGGTTATTTAGTTAGTTAGTTGATTAACTGCTGTGAACCAGGGTTGAACGCTGATCCAAGTTAGCCACAACAAAGAGAATAATGCCTCATGTATAAGACTTATATTCAAAAAAAGAGCGTGCAAACCTCACTCAATTTGTAATCTTCAGGTTATACTAGACATCTAGACACAAAACATCAAATATATGAATACTAGTTAATAGCAAAGCTCAGTACACAAACAATAAAGAAAATGTATAGCAATAAAAACTACAACCAGTTAATCGAATATGGCTAGAGTTCTGAGCATTTGAAGTTACCTGGTGGCCTAGGACTGTTAGAACACTTGCCCAAGTGTCTGACTGGAGCTGTTATGTACATATATAAATCTACATTTTGCATAAAATCTAGCTATTCAAGAATTCACCAGAATGAACATTTTTACACATGGACTAGAAATAAAGCAAAATGCCTGTCTATTGTATCCCTACATACCATGCTACATTGATGAACAATTGAAATCTTCATAGCAGGAAACATACTGACTCTAAATCAGCATGATTTGAACCATAAGTGGGTAGCCAGCTGAGGTTGTCATGTTTGATTTCACCACCACTGTGTATATGTTATAGAGTAATTATAAATGTAGGGCTGTAGAGGAAGCACAGAACTCCATGGTAGATGGCATGTGAAGCTTTCTGCAGGAAATGAGATTATTATATGTCATTAGATCAACAAGTATTTGATTGACACTGCATTACTCAACCGTTTGCTGACAGAGCATTAAGTTTTCTTGCTTCTTACTAGTAACGTACCCCATGCCACCTGATATTGGTAAAACGCAACATCACATACCCCTACAGTTAAATATGACAACTTCTGCAGTTTCTGAGCCTCCCTTATTAAATCTCCAGTTAGTAAGAGGTAGTGACTGGCACACATCTTCACTGTGTGTTTCAGCTGTCTACTTTGAAGGACCACTTGTCCAATATCAGGTTTGTACCTGTCCATAGTAATATACTTAGCAGCTGGCCCCTGCTTATGTAGCTTGTCAGGAAACCAAAAAACCAAACAAACTAGTAAAAACAAAAAAGCCAAGGGAAGACGCCTCCAGCAAAAAAAAATGGTAACTATGAAAAGCTCCTTGAAGTTAAAAATGTTATAACATGTAGGGCATTGGTTATTGAACCATTATTTATTGTTATCATTATTATTATTAGTATTATTTCTGACATCATTATGATTATTATTATTATTATTACGATCCTGAAAAAATCATCATTAAGGGTTTTTTTTCTTTTTGTATTTGGATTTTAATGACAGTTAACAATAGATAAATAGATAGATAAATAAATTTATCTTGATTTGATTGTTTAAATAAAAACATTATTTACAGGTATATAGACATACAAAACATATATAAAAAATACTTAGTCATATATTGAACATTCTTGGGCAGCTTAAATTACTATTTGATAATTTTATTTTTTATTTTACACAGGTTTATGAATTGGGTTTATTTAACCAACAATATTAATTTTGTCCTACTGAATGTATGTTTGGCCTGACGGGTATTTTTAAACGATAAGGTTTAATTATATTTAGGACGTGAAATGACGATCGGGGACAATTTAGATAAATGTACTGCCTTTGAAAAAATGGCAGTGGCGCTACTAGTCCCGTTTAGTTAATGTATTAACAACTTATTTGATTGTATAGAACTAACACACATACTTTTTTAACTTCAAGGAGCTTTTCATAGTTACCATTTTTTATAGTTACTGTTTAATCTAAATATATTTATTGCTAAGAAGTCCATGAGAGGGTTGTAGGCACTGTGTATTTATAGTGTAAGAGTTACGTTTTTAAATGACTGACGATTGGGTATTAGAACAAGCTGATTTTTAAATATAACATTTTTAAGTAATTTAGAAGATTAGCATGTTATTAACTTAAATTAGTAAATTGCTAATGGAATAATTGTTACCCTATTTAATGGGGAAGTTGTAATAAATGAGTGTTTCATTTTTGTCTGAGGAAGGAGGGATACGAAGCCTTCCGAAAGTGCTTGTTGAAAATAAAAGTTCTAACGTTAAACTATAGAACTATCGTTGCTCTATTTCTATTCATCACTGAATTTGGACAGTTGGTGTTTTGCATCTGTACCGCATATTTGCTGGAGGCGTCTTCCCTTGGCTTTTTTGTTTTTACTTTTATGTAGCTTGTCAGCTCAAACATTGCTTCTTGCACAGAGTAGAGTAGTTTACTCCTTCACTGTCAGCACTTCATACATTATCCATGCACATCTTGACTAAAGCCATGTTGACCAGTCATGTCATCTGGCCTAAGGTGTGCCCCCCCCCCGTGTTTTAATAAACTCTAGCTGATCATCTCTTGGCTATGTGATGTCACATATATAATTTTAAACAACAAAGAATGCTATTTTATGAGCATGACAATCTTTATCTAAATAATGACGGTTGTTGTCCTGTGGCATCATTGGTCATTTGACATATGACTTTATTGCACACCACTGAATTGCTCTGCAACTGAAATCTACTGCTGTTACCATTTTAAAATCTGGCCTCCTACCAGAAATTATGCTGTCTAATTTTGATACAAGAATATTGATTGTTTTTTCCCTACAGCAGATGAGACTTGGTCAGAGATGTTATTAATCAGTACTGCAGAATGAGATGAAACTGAGGTAGAGAACTATAGCTTTAGTATAGGATTGTAATACTATAGCAAAACTGTCCCATTTGCTAACTCTGTCAGATATATATCGGGGACAGATTGATATAAGAATAAAAGGCACATTGCTAGACAAATAGTTAGAAAACAAATGCTAGTGTAAGAAAATGTTTTTTTGCAGTACTTCAGTAAATTTACTAGAAAGAAGTGAATATAAGAGGATTTCAAAGAAGAAGGCCTGTAGTCTATCAAGTCTACCTGAGCGTAACAGCTGACCCCTAAGCAAGTGGCCATTTTTTATAGGTACTACATCCTTTTCTTTCTTCTACATATCACTGAACCTTTTTTCTGACTTACACTGGACAGCTTCCTCAGATGTTGCATTATAGGGACCCACCCCTCTCACAAAGTAGTTTTTCACAAAGTTTTCTAGAATTTTCTTCATTCCACATTCAGTTTATCCCTCTATCCTTGCTCTGCAGTTCTACTTCTTAAATGTGCATCCTCTCTCACTGACATTATTCTGTGTCCAAATAGTTCTCTTCTGTCTACTAGGTTTGTTGTCCAGTTGCCTTATGTTTTTCTTATTAGTCTACACTCAGCATTCCTTCACAGTTTTGTCAGTCTTGCATTAGACTTTTTCTTTAGACCTAATTCCCCTTTTGCTGTCTCAGACTGACCTTTCTCTTGAAAAGGCTTTTCATCCATATGAAGTAGAGCAATTCCCTAACCCAATTCAAGCTTAACTTGGATGAGTAGCTAGGGAAATGGAAATTTAATTTAATGGTCTGGCACTTATATCAATAGTAGACAGAGGCAGAATGTAAATACCACCCATGTCCAAGCCTATATACAGTGGGTACAAAAAGTGCGCACACCCCTGTTAAAATGCCAGGTTTTTGTGATATAAAAAAATGAGACCACAATAAATCATTTCAAAACTTTTCTCACTTTTAAT